>NC_143154.1:523067-823067 GCF_041381405.1 Jatropha curcas
TTTTGGCAACAAATGCCTAAAACATCAAATCAATCAAACTTTGGCAAAATGCCTAAACAAAATGCACAAAGCATACACACACTCATGCATTAAGCATACCCATTCAAAGCCCTTTTAAAAAGGCCTATCGAACTACGTTGACTTTGATCTTCCATTCAAACGGAAGTACGTAGGCACGTTCGGGATTTAACCCTGGGCGGGAAGTCGAAATCACATAAACATTTTCATTGGTCCAATTACATCATCTTCCTTGCAAAGCATTCATTCATAGGTTAGTTCATCAGCATGACATGGTCTCGGGATCCACCTCGGGTTCGAAGATCGTGCCTTAAACATTAGGGTAATTAGCCTAGACTTAGGTTAATTAAAATTGGAGTCACTTAGGGTTTTTTTCTAGTTTACCCTAAAATAATTAAACAAGGTGGCGACTCATACATTCACATGCATTTCTGCCCTTAGTCACATGCATTCATAATGCTGTGTTTTCGGGCGAGGGGTTCACAACCAATCATTCCATTTGATACGAAATAGTCAAATGGCGAGGTATATTCCAACTCTAGTGGTTGAGACCGTTAAACCAATCCACCAAAAGCATATAATGAACCTAGAACCAATCCCTAGGATTATATGCACCCAAAATGATGAAACTATTTTTGGCATGACATCGTGCATTCCAAGCATCACATGTCATGGACTAAGAAATCCCTAAACACCAACCAATGGTCAACCTAACACCAAAGCAATGGTTAAACCTAAACACAAACCAGTTGTCAAACCTAAACACCAAAAAATGGTCAAACCTTGTTGACGCGTGTCTTTTAATCCAAGGATTTAAATTAAATCGATTTTAAGTTTCTGGTTGGGTCAGAGTTGCGTCACGCAGCTAAGCAGGCGCGTGACGGCACTGTCAGCTGCGTCACGTAGCTCATATTTGTATAACGTCACCAAAAATGACGACATAATGGTTTTTTATGTTGTCTGAACGACACGTGGATGTGGTCCAGAAAGGAAGCTGCATCACGCATCTACCAGATCCGTTACCTAGCCGTAAGCTGCGTGACGTAGCTACCCTTTGCTGCCCTACATCTATAAATTGATCTTTTTCTCTCATTTGAAGGGGCTTTTGGAAAAACTCACTTTCGACTATATTTTCTCCAGACACTCTTCTGAGTTCATTTGAAGAAAAATTGCCATTAGATATCAATTTAGGTAAAAACAAAATCATAAAAAAAAAATCAAGAGAGAAAAGAATAAGTGTTTGAATCCTTGGTGATTAAGCTTTTGGAAGGCCTTAACTATCATTTGTTAAGGCATTTAAGCCACTTATAATCCTCAATTTGAGGATTAGGTAACTCCTTTACCCTTCTTTGTATTTTTATTTACTTTTGTGGTTTTAGTAGTTTAAGCTTCTTTAAACTGTATTATGTTCATCTTTGGTCATTTTAGGTTTTCTTAAAGCATATTTAGATAAAAAAAATGATCTAAACAAATCATTTGAAAAATAAGCTTGGGCTAGAGCAGTTGCGTCACGCAACCAACAGATCCGTAACGGATCTGGAAGATGCATGACGGATCTGTTCATATCCAAAATTTTATTTCTATACCAGAGCAGTTGCGTCACGCAACCAACGGATTCGTGATGGATCTGGAAGATGCGTGACGGATTTGTTCATATCCAAAATTTTCTCTATACTCAGTGTTCTATTTTCCAGCTTGTGGATTTAAAATAAGTTTCTAATGGATCTGAAATTTTAAGGACAGTTCCGTCACGGAACTATTAGATCCGTCACGGAACTTGAAGATCCGTGACGCAGCTGTTCTAAGATTCCAGAAATAATTTTTTTTAAAAAAAATAATAAATTTTGCACAAAATAAAGTTTAATTTCTCCAATAAATCCGAAGATGTCCAATTATGAACAGATTGCAATTTAATTAAGTTTAGAGTACTAAAATGTAATTTTGCATATTTACTTGTATTAATTTTACAATTTTAGGTTGAATGAAAAATGAAATTAAATTTATGGGTTTGTTAGTAATTTGTATGTTTAGGATTAAATTAAAAAATAAAATGTGATTTAGGTGCTAAATAATAATTATGCATGATTTTGGTTTTTGGTTTTTGGGTTTAATTTTGAATCGGGTAAGATGTATTTTTGGTTCGTTTGTTGCCCGCCTTGAACCATAAGGCAAGAGTGGGTCTTTTATTTATTCGATTTAATCGCTTGGTTGAATGATTATAAATGTGATAATTGGATTTGATTGGGGCGATTAAGTAATTTTCCATATAAGAATTCGGTTCGATTCATTTGGGTTGGGTTTAAAGTAAATAAATAATTTGGCTTTTCTAATTAAATAAATTAGAAATCATAGGTTAAAAGAGGCCGGTTTTTCCCGGCGTCAGCTTACAACGGGCCGGCGTACTCAATTCCATTACCCAGAATTGCATTGGTGCGTCTGACCAGTCTTTTTAATAATTTGGCCTTAAGTAAAATTGGGTTTAAAATGGAGTCACTTTTTTTAAAATAAAATTAAAAAACGGTTCCATTGCCGAAATAATGGGAGGCGACTCAAAAACTATTTATAAGACCGATTTATCGGCATCGTATCTAATAAAATATTTTATCACCACTTTTCATAATAAGATTACTTTCCACATCAAAATAAAATAAACAACATAAAAAATAAATAAATAAAAAGGATGTTTTCGAGCCACCTGGGGAAGATGGTACGAAAACAGATTGGCGACTCTGCTGGGGATATGCACCCGCTAATCCCCAGTTATTGTTAATAATTAGTCGGTTGTAATTAGGAATTAACTCTAAAAAACCTACGTTTTCTAAAATTGGAAATAAAATTAGTTAGAAAGCCGTCGGAAAATTCTTTAATCGTCCTTGTTTGTTTATTTGCTTTCCTTTATTTTTCTAAGTTCTTGCATCCATACTGCATTCCTTTCTTCTCACCACTTTCTACCCGAAATTATCCCTCGGTATTGTTGTTAACTTCGGAGGTGGATCCAGCCTAAACCTTGCATTTTAGGTTCATCCACCCGAGAATTAGCAATTTTACCAACCGCAAGCCTAGTACCTTAAAAGGTGCGTCAAAAGGAGTAGGCCCACATGAAAGCCCGAATCCTGTTTGCGGAACCCAGACCTTGTAAGCCAAATGTGTAACATCCCTTCCCGGTCCACCCATTAACCCAAATGAACCAAGCCGAGACGCTACAATCAGGTTGAACTTATGTCCTGTCATGCTGATATCATCCTGTATGCTAAATATGAATACAAAACACTCCCAATTAAACTCCAAACTTCCAACATCTCCTTCATCACTAAATTATGAAATTCAAGAAATTCTACTTACTTGGATAGAAGAGAGATTGAATTTAATGCTTGAATCCCATCAAAATTGATGGAGAAAGGAAGGTGAAGTAAGATAAAGGAAGTAGATGAAGGAGATGAAGATGATGAAGGAGATGAAGAAGATAAAGATGAAAAATGGGAAAGTGAAATGGAAGTCTCGAGTAGGCTCCAAAATACCATTGATTGTGTGTATAAAATTACCAAATGGTACCTCAATTGTCAATAGGTTACAACTTAATACCTAAGCTTGATATTTTAGTGTAAGTAAGTCCTAATCCTTATACTTTGATCTTTTTGCCTCATTCAAGTAAGTCCACTTCTTTTCATTATTTCAGTTACATCCCATTCTACCCCACTCTGGACTCTAATGGCTCGAATCGAGTTTTGAGTCAGCTCGACTCGACTCTATGCAATGACTCGATTTAGTAGGATCACAACTTACTATTTCAAACACAGAAAAATGGGGCGTTACACAATGGACCAAAGCCCATGCATGTAGTTGAAAGCCTAGTCACTTCCCCATAAGGAAAACCTGAGTCTGTTTGTTGTTGTTCTGTCGCATTCATTCCAAGAGTTTATATCGCCAATCTCAAAACCCCCTGCTGGTTCTCGAGATTAGACCAAATCCTAGGAAACAGATGTCGGAATTTTTACCAACAGAATTCGTGTGCGGGAGAGATAAGGTTGGAAGGCATGCATTTCCCAACTCCCGTTCCCTGCGTATTATAAACTGTTCATATGCTATGACATTCATGCATCACGTGATATTTTCGTTTCAGCCATGCATTAATAAGAGCTAATTTTCGGTATGGACATTTGATCTTGATTTTGAGAGTGGACCTCTAATTCGTTTTGAATAACATAATGCAATCGTTTATAGTGAATTGATACCCAAAAGAAAAGGGAGTTATAAGGGGGTTGCGATTCCTTTGAATTTTCACATTTCCCACGTTATTTGAAAGTAAGTGTGAGATTGCAAAAATTTGTAATTAATCAAAATAAGATCCTGCTTGGGACCATCTGTTCCAAGGCAAAAAGTAAGGACACAAAAATAAAAATAATAATAAGAAATATCCTGCTTGGAAATTCTTTATTCCAAGGCAAAAATTAGGGACTCGAGAGAAAATAGCCGACTGTAAAATCCAAAAGGAACAGTCGACGACAAATAATGCCAGAAATATTTAAGTACAAAGTAAATTATTGCTATGTTATTCATGCCGAATTTTAGGTCCAGTCGTCAAAAACAAGATCTTATTTCCATACTGGTTATTAGCACATTAGATTTGCATTTCTTATCCTATGTGCCTATATTCTTCATGCATACATGTAGAACGCCCTTTAACTCAGGTCCTTTTATCTATCAGCCAAAATTAATCCGTCCCGGGAAATCACTTCGGGAGTTTGGCACCGACATCCTGGTCAACGTCTGGTCAGAGAGTCCCCAATCCCCGAGCGTGCTCCGGTTAGTTCTGTGGTTAGTTCAAGTTTGTCTGGTTCGGTTTCTGGTTCAGATCTAGTTGTAGTTGACATGGCGACAGTGGTGTGAATTAGATCGGTTTTTCTCCGGCCCAGTTAAAGGCTATATCTGATATAATAGCCACTGCTTTTGTGTGAACCCCTCCCCCGAATATCATCAAGCATACAAATGCATATGACTAAGGGCAGAAATGCACGTGAATGTATGAGTCGCCACCTTGTTTAATTATTTCAGGGAAAACTAGGAAAAACCCTAAGTTGACTCCAATTTTAATTAACCTACTTACTAGATTAATTATCCCAATGTTTAAGGCATGGTTTGCGAACCCGAGGTGGATCTCGAGACCATGTCATGTTGATGAACTAACCGATGAATGAATGCTTTGCAGGGTGAATGATGTAATTGGACCAATTGAAATGTTTAAGTGATTTTGACTTGCCGCTCTGGGTTAAATCCCAAACGTGCCTGCGTACTTCCGTTTGAATGGAAGATCAAAGTCAACGTAGTTCGATAGGCCTTTTTTAAAGGGCTTTGAATGGGTATGCTTAATGCATGAGTGTGTGTATGCTTTGTGCATTTTTGTTTAGGCATTTTGCCAAAGAATTGATTGATTTGATTTAGGCATTTTGTTGCCAAAAAATGTTGATTTAAGGCTTTTAGCCAAAAAGATTGATTTAGGCAATTTATTGCCAAAAATTGATGTGATTTAGGCGATTGTCGCCAAAATTGATTATTTGAAGGCTTTTAGCCAAAATGAGTTGATTTAGGCAATTTGTTTGCCAAAAGGTGTTGATTGGGCGATTGTCGCCAAAATTGATTGATTTAAGGCAATTTATTTGCCAAAAGTGATTATTTGAAGGCTTGAAGCCAAAATTTTGATTCAAGAGATTTGTCGCTAAAAATGGTTAATCTTACTCATAGGCAATTTGTTTGCCAAAAGTGATCACCTGAATTGCAATGTAGGCAATTTATTGCCAAAAAAAATGTGTTTTATTAAGGCTATTTAGCCACAATTATTGATTAATTGGACTTAAGCCGGACTGTTCGAAATAAAGGCGATTATACCATAGTCATTGATTGACCAGATATTTTAAGCCAATATTGTCGAATTTAGGCTTTTAATACCACGATTATTAATTAACCGGGCGTTTAAGCTTAAACAATGTTTAATTGAGGCAGTTTATTTGCCAAAGTTGATGTCATGAATGCAGTTGTAGAATTAGGAGTAGAAGAGAAATATGCATGAAATGCTGAAATTAAATAGACAGGGTTTAGTTATGTACATGATTTATTCGACGGCGGCTTCTTAGTTTCAGCTTGAAAACTCCAAGTTAAACTCCTCGTTTGGGGAATATTGATTAATTTACTTTAATTTAAGTGACCAAGTATCACAACAATAAAATAATAAAAGCCTATGCTAAATGCAGAAAAGCAGTAAAGAATTGCAAGGAGCGTAGGGGAGAAGGAGCGTCCGTCAACACAGACTGAGTGAGTAAAAACGGAGTGCCGGGGACAATATTTATAGGCAAAATTCGGACTGCAGGGCGGCTGCTGCCGCCTAGGCCGGATGCCGGAGCCGCGCCGCCGGGGCCGGCGGCCGGCGCCGCTGTGGTCGGAGGTAAGCAAAATTCGGAGAAGAGGGCAGCCGCTGCCGCCGTGGCCGGCGGCCGCCGCCGTGGCCGGCGGCCGCCGCCGTGGCTGGCGGGTTTGCTAATTTTTCGTTTCGGAGGCTTTTCCAGGAGTTCCGGACCTCCAAAAAATATTCCGGGACCAGTTCTACGATCCTCATAATTTTTCGGACGTTTCAAGTACCATATTGGCATACTTCCGGTGAACTTTCTGAATGGCCTCCGGTCCAGCCGGACTGTTTGCAGTCCAGAAAAATTGGCTCTTTGAGCCTCAAAATTTGGGTATTCACAGTTGCCCCCCACCGGCAACCATAAAAAAGATTTATGGGAGTCGGTGGTTGTCTGAAACACAAATTTTGAAGGCGAAAATCGGATGCGTCCAGAAGACCCACCTTTTGGCTATTTGCTTATAAATAGCTTGAAATTCTCACTCTTCATTCATTCTAAACTCTCCAAATCAAAGAGTTCTCTCAAATTCTCTCAACTTCCTCATCATGACTTCTCCGAGCCACAGCAGCGCTGAGGATTTTCTGGAGTCTCTGGTGATTTCCCTCGAGGAGGTCAATGTCACGGCGGACGCTGACACTCACGCCTCCGTAACTGGCATCTATGCCCAGGTAAGCTCCCTTTCACTTTTGTTTGTTTTAATTATTTCTTGGGCCTTAGAGGCCAAAATGTAGATCTTTGGGCCTCTGTGGCCAAACTGTGGATTTTTGGGCCTTATGGGCCAAAACGTGAATTTTTGGGCCTCTGTGGCCAACTGTGAATTTTTGGACCTTAGGGGCCAAAATGTGAATTTTTTTTCTGCACTTACTATTTTATTAGTATGCATGCTAGGGTAGAACTAAGACATTATCCTTAGTAAGGAACCGAGGAATAACTCTTAGATTGCTTTACCTTTTAGGACCCCCGTATTAAATTGGATGTGGGTGAGAGTTCTGTGGCCGAAATTTCGATCAAGATATTCGATCACCATAACCCAGTTGGAGCGATTATCAGTCCGTCTTATCTGGGCTACCTGAGGCATTTTGACGTGGGTCGGAGCAGCCACAAGGAGTTACTGGGCGCCTTGGCCGAGAGATGGTGGGACACCACCAATACTTTCCACTTTTCTTGGGGCGAGTTGACAATGACCCCTGCGGACTTTTCTGTGATCTCCGGGATCCCTTTTGGCATTCGGCCGATCGAGTTATATGATGACTGGAGGACAGAGATCTCCCTTGACCGGATGGTGGAGCTGATCGGGATAGACCTGCCTCGGATTGTCGGGCCAGGCTTTGCTACTCCCGCTTTGAGCGTTTCCAGACGCTGGTTATCCCTCCAGGCCCCTGACATTTATGCTAGATACAGGCGGGGAGAGCTGACGGCTACTCAGGTGGCCAGATTCACTTTGTTGCTGTTGTTTGCTTCGACCTTCTGGTCCAACAGGAAAGAGAAGTTTAATCCTTCTATCTTGAGGAGTTTGGAAAATCTGGCCCATTTGGAGGAGTACGACTGGGCCGGTGCTATTCTGAGCCGCATGTACGACGACATGTGTGATCTGAGTCGAGGCCACTATAAACTCAGCGGGACCTACTACTTCTGGGAGGTAATGTAAAGAACATTCTTCCTTTCCGTGTTTTTCTATTTGTCTTGATTTTTCTTTCTTACTGATTCTTGTTTCTGTTTTGCAGACTTGGGCATTTGAGTACTTTCCTTACACTCGCCCAGAGCTGATTCATGCTGATCTTGGATTAGGGCTGGTGCCTTCGGCATGGAGATGGTACCGATCAAACCTTCATACCGTTCGGAGCAAGAAATCGCTGAGGGACCTGAGAGCCTTTTTTGATACTTGCACTCTGGAGCAGGTATATGCTTAGTGATTCTTGAATATGTTAAATAAAAAGGATTTATTGACATATTTGCATCTTTCATAGGTTGAGGTGGGGTCGATGACTGCCCGTCTATAGAGTTGGATTAAGGCGACCTCCACTTCCAGCGGTCGGATGCCTTGTCTCGGTGGAGGGTTGTCCTGTCACACCCCGTCTTGCGGCGATATTACTTGGGCGAGAGAGTAGACTTTCAGATAAGAGGCTGCCGTTCTGTCCCTTATTTCCCTCCCGAGGACATGCAACCGGGCAAGCAGATGACGCTCACCGCTGCTCATACTGAGGGTATTCCACACGTGGAGTTCATCCTGGAGGGAGATTATGATGAGTTCTGCAGAATCGCTCTGATGCAGCCCATTGGATCTTGGCTTGATAGTTTTCAGAGATCGGCACCTTCCCAGCCGCTTGGCACCCATTCTTCTCGGGCTTCGGGTCCCTCGACTAGGACTCCAAGGAGGAGGCCTATGACCGATCCCACTTCTTCCACTCCGGTTGAGGGTCCGTCTCGGGCCGGGCCTAGCCGCTCAACAGGTCCTTCCAGGGCTCCTCGGGCTATTTCGGAGGCTATCGGGCCGCTTCACCCAGGCCTGGCCAATCTACGTCTTCCATACAGCATTCCCTACTATCCTCCTGACGGCACTCTAGCTTTTCGGGAGGTCTCCCTGGAGAGTGTGGATCGCCTGGCTGTTCCTCCCGAGGACATTACTAAGGTAAAGACTGACAAATCTCTCACAAAAAGGATTCATAAGAGACTTGATATTGACTTGTATTTTTCTTTGTATGATTTTCAGGTTCCTATCGAATTGGTCAGTCAGATGATGGAGCTGATTCTCGGGATGCAGCAAGAACTAACTTCGTCCTGGACTCATAGGGCCTTTGATGATCAGAGGAGGAGGAGGCCCCGTCGTTGATAGTTGCTAGATTTTCCCTGTTTTTCTTTCTTTACTGTATTTCTGTACTGAACTTTGACTGTACCTGCACTTGGTTAGTACTGAAAATTTTATATGTATGCATGATTATCAAATTTGAAAGAAAATAGGATTTCATTTCAGCCCATGAAATAGAATTTTATAGTACTGGAAAAATATTTTATTTTTTTATAGTACTGGAAATAAAATATTATTATTATTTTTTTTTATAGTACTGGAAATAAATTTTTTTTTTTTAGATTTCATTTATTCTTTCTCGAAATTTGTGCCAGAAAAGCAGTTTTCAGCCATCTCTTCTCTTTTCTCTCTTTTCTTCCTTCTTTTCTTTTCAAAAAACATGAATCCTTTTTACAACCATAGCATGCACAGCTGGACTAGGAGTCTCTCCAAAGTCGAAAAGATCAACTTGGGGAGGTACGGTCTTTCTCCTATCATAACTCTTAGGGGGGTAGTAGTTGACTGGGATTTTTTACAGGCCCGCATCAGACTTTGGGACCCGGAGGCCCACGTTTTCCGGTTCGGGGCCATGATGGAGGAGATGTGCCCTCTTTTTGAGGAATTCTGTGCTATTATAGGGTGCGACCCCAATGCCCCTTTAGTAAAGCATGAGGTCAAAATTGGGTATGTTCGGTCGTTTGAAAACCTGTTTCAGTTTAGCCGATCACAAGCTAGGGCTATGATTGTTGATGACCAGAAAGCAATTCTACTGCCCCTGATTGACGAATTTTCAGAGATTCGCTCAGACGACCCAGACTGGATGAGGCTGAGAATGCGGGCCTTGGTTTTCTGCTTATTGGCTGGTTTCTTGTTCAACCAGGACCCAGGCTTTGGGGATTTGCGCCTTTGCCCCATGGTTCGGCAAATGGAGGATATGGGTTGCATTGGCAGCATTGTGCTGGCAGAGACTATCAGGAGCCTTAATAGAGCTGCTTTAGGCTTCGATGACTGGACGGTCTCTCCGATTATTCTCCAAGTATTTCTCCTTTTCCTCTTCCTTTTTTTCTTCTTTCTTTTGGTTCGTTCCTTTGTAATAGAAAGGGTCCATTACTCAGGTTTGGTTAAAGGACCACCTCCAAGTGGTTGCTGCTCCTACTCTCTTGCCCTATAGCCCCACTCAGTATCATATACGGAGGATCTTGATCACACATCCATCTACTGACACATGGACCTCATGGCTGATTGAGTTGGGTCCAAATGAGGTATTGTGGTTCGTTTCCTGGTATGATGTCACGCGCTTTATCCAGGCTAGCTTCCGCCATACTCGTGTTTACCTTTTAGGCCTTACACACTGTACTTGGTACTGCGCTTCGCGCGTTTTGAGGCAGATGGGGATAGACCAGACTGTTCCGATTATGGATGACATTTCAGCTGATTCAGCCATTACTCCGGGTGTTACCCGAGCCGTCCTTAGGGCCTGGGTTAGAGATCATCACATGGTTAGGCCTTTACCTAATCTTGCCAGTGTTTAGACTTCTCCTGAGTATCGGACCTGGTTCATTGCCGTTGTCTGGCCAATTGAGAGGCCAAGGAGGACCGCACTGCTGAGTGTACTCGAAGGTTGGACTCAGGCTGACGCTGATGATGAGTTTGGGACTGATGAGGAGATTGTGTTGGCTCCCCGGACAGGCGAGGTTGGAGAGAGTTTAGCAGCTAGGGATGACTCGGAGGATGTTGCCCCACGGAGGCGACGGGACACCTAGACTCTTATAGGCTTTTGGACTTTTGTTGTCTTTCCCTTATTTTGACTTTTTATTTGGGACTTGGACTTTGGATTTTGGATGTATGTTTTGTTTTTATTTTTTTTTTGACTGAGACTTCATTATTTATTTATTTTGGACTCTATTGCTTTCTGCTTGACTTCGGGCTGTTTGACTTTATTGACTTTTAAGCATTCCAAGCATTTTCCAACTTTATTTATTCAAGCTCTAATTTTTGCCTAAGCCGCCCTTTCGGGTTTTCAACTTAGCGAGCTACCCATTTTTGCCTAAGCCGCCCTTTTTGGGTTTTCAACTTAGCAAGCCCCGACTTTTGCCTAAGCCGCCCTTTCGGGTTTTTGACTTAGCGGGTTTTTCTCTTTTTTTTGTCACTTTTTTCTTTCCTTTCCCTTTTTTTATTTATTTGGCAAAGAAGAATGAATTATGAAATGATTTTTTTTTTATTAATGTTTAGACCACGCCCAAAGAGGGCTGCCTACATATCTCCGATACACAATTTCTTTTTTCCGAGGAGAATCAGGTCTAATGTAGCTCTTTTTACATTATGCAATGCTTATTATACAAAATATCTTTTTAACTGATCTAAATTACATGGATTTGTGAATTCCAAACCATCCAAATCAGTCAAAATGATGGCTTCGCCAGACAATATTTTCTTCAAGACATAGGGTCCCGCCCAATGAGGACGAAACTTCCCATGTGGGTCTATGATTGGCTGTCTAATCTCCTTTAGGACCAAACACCCTTCTTCCAGTTTTCGGTCTTTGACCTTCTTATTAAAATGTCGCGCCATTCTTCTTTGGTAAACTTGAGTTTGGCGGATTGCTCGCAATCGCTTTTCATCCATACCCAAGAGTTGCATATGATAATTCTCAGCCCAATCTGCTTAAGTGATCTGGCTTTCCCGGATAACTCTCGCCGACTGAACTTCCAGCTCAATAGGCAACACTACTTCCATACCATACACTAAGGAATATGGGGTTGCCCCAGTAGGCGTTCTGATTGAAGTCCTGTGTCCCCATAAGGCATTTGGTAATTGTTCGTGCCAAGCTTTATGCTTTTGAACTCTCTTTTGTAGAATGACCTTCATAGCCTTATTTGTAGCCTCCACAACCCCATTTGTTTGTGGCCGATAGGGTGAAGACTTGTGATGCTGAATCTTCTTTTGCTTTAGCAGGTCAGAAAATTCACTTTGAAAGTGGGACCCATTATCAGTAATGATCTCGAATGGCGTTCCGTACCGATAAAGGATGTTAGTACGAACGAACTGTACTGCCTTCTTGGCATTCAAGATCGAATAGAAGGCTGCCTCAATCCACTTAGTGAAATAATCAACAGCGACCAGGATAAATTGATGACCATTGGAAGCCTTCGGGTGGATCTTTCTGATCACATCTATGCCCCAAGTTGCCAAAGGCCATGGTGAAGCAATAGGATTCAAATTGACCGGAGGCTGTCTGATAAGGATCCGGGATCGGGAATCAAAAGAATGGGATATAAGTTCGCCTCTATGGCACCCCACGTTTATAAGGAAACGGAAACACCAATAATCGAGATTAAAACGCTCTATGGCACCCCACGTTTATAAGGAAATGGTAACACCAATAATCGAGCAAAGAACAAGATAAACGCCACAACGAGTTGATAAGTTTACCTTAATTCTTGATGCAATTAGAGGATAGCAAATTCTCACAATCACTCTAATTAAGAAGAACATGCAAGAGCATGAGCAATTCTGCCTTTGATTCAAATTATGCCAAAGAATCCCGTTTTACATCTTAAGGAGGCTATTTATATGCCTTAAACAAACATAACCCTAAAGAAGAGCATCTAACTAGGCTGCCCTAGGGCCAAAACACATGGGCTTAACTCTAAAACACAAAATAAAGTCATTTCCAGCCCAAAACAAACAACTAGATATTGGGTAGATTGCATGCATCATAAAACCAACCCAAAACAACTTAAATAAACACTATGAGCCCATATCCCTTACATATTAATTAGACCAAAACAAGCAACAAAGGATAAGAACACATCCAAGCCCACTAGGAAGCACCAATGGATCCATATCATTCCCCCTTTCCTCAAAAAGATTCGTCCTCGAATCTTAGTTAAAAGTTGAGGTATCCTTTTGCTTGCTAGGATAAGTCCACTTCTCCTTAGAATCCATGCCCTTTTCTTTACTCTTCTTCTCCTTTTTAGACCGTATTGAACTCCATTGTTTGCTACAACCTGAATATGCCTTTGCAACACCTTTGTCTCCATTGGATTGCTTCTATTGACTGGTTGATTTGGAATGGTGGAGCCAAGGATGAAATCGATTTGATGTTCTATCCCTCTCAAAGGTGGCAATCCACTAGGCAACTCTTCAAGAAAGACATCAGTGAACTCCTCTTTCTCTCTCTCAAGCAACTTTTTCTGATCAATATTCACTTCTTGAGGTGTCAATGGTGCAAGAACCACCTTTTCACCCTCATATGAAGATTGGGCAATCTCTTCTGGAACCACATGTTCAAAGTCCTGCAAAAGATCAACAAACACACTTGGCAAGGATGGGTTAAGATCATTAGTGGTAAAATAATCTTCTTTGCACAAAGGTACAAATATAGGCTGAATTTGTTTTTCCTTTTCTTCCCCCTCTTTCTTTTTATTTACACTCAATATATTTTCACTCGTTTTATTTTTGCACTCCTTTTCTTTATTGACAGCCTCAAAACTCATCTTTTGCTTTCCATATTGGTCTTCATCCACTTCTTTTGAGGAAAATGATCTTGGAATGGTCATCCACCCATCCTTTGTGAATGAATACCTATTGAGGTAATCCACATTTTTCCTTTCTTGCACCCTTCCTAACTTATTATTCAAATCCTTAAAGTAACGATCAGGATTATCGACCTTCTTCTCTTCATGAGTTTGAAATCTAGTTGGTGTACCACTAGGTTGAGCTCTTCTTGTATTAGAGCGTTGGGCAGCTTTAAACTCCTGTAACTCCTTTCTCATATCTTGGACGGAATTGTTGAAAGTTCTAAACTGTCCTAGGATTGACTCCATTACAAGTTTCAACTGGGGATCCTCCATTTGACTTCCCTCCCCACTATTTTCTCCAAATGTGCCTGCACTCATGGTTAGTGTTCAAAATAGAAATCACAAAAACATTTGAGTCAGTGATAAAGCACTCCCTCACGTGTTTACACTCTTTAATCACTCCATGCAAATCTTCCAATTGTACTTCAGAATTTCAGGCCAACCAATCAATCTCAAAGCACGTTTAGAACACAAGGAAAATAAACCTTAACAAAAGAAACGTAAGCACAATTCTAGAAAGAAAACTCAAACAAAATGAATGGTAGCACAAGAACAAAACAATGTACTACTTGATTATTAATTAGAGTGTTGGAACAAGCAAATACACCCTAACAATATAAATGAAGCAAAGATAGCACACAAACAAGAGATAGAAACTAGAATTTAAAAGACAATTTCTGGATATAATGTATGAATTTAGTTCACTACAAGGCAAACCAAATATGGACCTAATTAATTCTACCCAATCAAAGCAAGCAAACAAAGAAAACCCAAAAAAAAAATTTTTTCTTTTTAAGGTACTGTAGCACGGATGATTCTGAGTTCCTGTAGCAGGCGTGCATGACTTGTATCTTCACTTAACCCACAAATGTGACCCAATTTAGGTAGGGTAAGGCCTTAACAAGGTATAAGTGGATGGTTTGTGTCTCCCAATTTCAATTTAGGTAGGTAATGACTTAATATTTAGGTTGTCCAACAATGACTTTTGTGTTTTCTCAAGATAAGATCCCAAATCAAGTCAAAATATGATATCCTTCAATTGAATGTAAGGTAGACTATCAATAAATTCCCAAATCAAGTCAAAATGCCTTTAGGTTGTCCAGCAATTGTGTCTTCCAATTTCAATCTAGGTAGATATTGACTTAGTATGTAGGTTGTCCAACAATTTTGTGTCTCCCAATTCAACTTAAGTAGGTAATGACCTTAACAAATTCTGACTTATCTCTCTTTAACAATGACCTTTTTTTTTTTTGTGTTGTAAGATCTAATTAATAAGATCTAAGGTTGCAATGTCCAGATTTCCCTTTTGTTTTTTTTTTTTTTTATTATTATCAAGAAACAAGCAAACAACAAGAAGATTCAAAGAGAAAACTAGATTCAAGAATATCTAACAAGAAAAAAAAAATATTCAGATCCAAGAAGATCTAAAGAGAAAATATCTAAATCCAACAAGATCTAAAGAGAAAATGTTTCAACAAGATCTAAAGAGAAAATGTTTAGATCCAACAAGATCTAAAAAGATAATGTCTAGATCCAACAAGATCTAAAGAGATAATGTAACACGAAGATAAACAATAATGAATCCAACAACAAGAAAACTCAAATTCCTAACTAAGATAACAGAACTTACCCCAAAACTTTGATTTGGCTCTGATACCAAATGATAAGGATCCGGGATCGGGAATCAAAAGAATGGGATATAAGTTCGCCTCTATGGCACCCCACGTTTATAAGGAAACGGAAACACCAATAATCGAGATTAAAACGCTCTATGGCACCCCACGTTTATAAGGAAATGGTAACACCAATAATCGAGCAAAGAACAAGATAAACGCCACAACGAGTTGATAAGTTTACCTTAATTCTTGATGCAATTAGAGGATAGCAAATTCTCACAATCACTCTAATTAAGAAGAACATGCAAGAGCATGAGCAATTCTACCTTTGATTCAAATTATGCCAAAGAATCTCGTTTTACATCTTAAGGAGGCTATTTATATGCCTTAAACAAACATAACCCTAAAGAAGAGCATCTAACTAGGCTGCCCTAGGGCCAAAACACATGGGCTTAACTCTAAAACACAAAATAAAGTCATTTCTAGCCCAAAACAAACAACTAGATATTGGGTAGATTGCATGCATCATAAAACCAACCCAAAACAACTTAAATAAACACTATGAGCCCATATCCCTTACATATTAATTAGACCAAAACAAGCAACAAAGGATAAGAACACATCCAAGCCCACTAGGAAGCACCAATGGATCCATATCACTGTCTTTGTAGCTTAGCAAAAATTTGACACTCATGGCACTTCTGCGCGTGCCTCACGCAGTCTGCATTCATGGTTGACCAGTAACAACCCAGGTTCACGATTTTTCGAGCCAAGGCTATCCCGTGCATGTGTGGACCGGACTCCCCATTATGTAAGGAGTCCATGATGGTTTGAGCTTCTCCCTCATCAACGCACCTTAGGTGCAGGCCATTCCAACTTCTTTTATACAGAACTCCCCTAGTAAGGAAATATCCGGATGCTAACTGTCTCAATGTCCGTTGATCAGTCTTGGTGGATCCCTCCGGGTAGGCTTCATTCCGAAGATAGTTCTGTATGTCCCAAAACCAAGGCTTGTCATTGACCAAATTCATGATGTGTGCTAGCTGTTTCTGTAGCCGAACTGTCAGAGGTCGAATGACTTGGTCTCCCCCTACATTAACCATGGAGGCCAAAGTAGCCAGAGCATCAGCAAACTAATTTTTGGCTCGCGGCAAGTAGTGGAAAGATAAATCCTCAAATTGTTGTGCTAATTCGTCCAAGCGTTGTAGGTAAGGAACCAAATGCTCTTCTTTAATTTTCCATTTTCTCAAAGCTTGGGAGACTATTAAATTGGAATCCCCGAAAACCTTGAGGACTTTTATTTCCTTTTCCAGGGCTGCTTCTAACCCCTTTATGCAAGCTTCATACTCGGCTTCATTGTTGGTGCAGTCGAAATCTAACTTGACTGCGATTGGGACGTATTCTCCACAAGGAGTTTTGAATACGACTCCAACCCCATTTCCATGGTAGTTTGAAGCTCCATCGAAGTACATTTCCCAGACTTCACTTTCCAAGCTCAACAAGTCTTCATCAGGAATTCTACCTCCGTCATTTGGTCTTCGACCGGTAATTCTGCTAATTGATCAGCCAAGGCTCTGCCTTTCACTGCCTTCCGTTGTACAAATTTTAAATCATAGGTTGCGAGCACCGACACCCACTTAGCCATCTTACTGTCAAGAACCGGCCTCTCCATAAGGAATTTCAAGGGGTTCGATTCAAAAATAACGTATGTGGTGTAGGACGAGAGGTAGTGCTGCAGCTTTGTACAAGCCCAAACTAGAGCCAGGCACAACTTCTCTATCTTATTGTATTTTAGCTCGTATTCTAGCATCCTTTTGCTGAGGTAATACACGGCATTTTCTACCCTTGTATCTTCTGCTTGTTGAGCTAGGATTGCACCCATCGCTTCTTCTGTCACTGATAGGTACAATAGCAAAGGCTTTCCTAGCCTTGGTGGCTGTAAAACCGGCGGGGATAACAGATATTGCTTGACTTGGTCGAAAGCTTTCTAACAATCCTCATTCCATTTGACGGCTACTCCTTTCCTGAGTAATTTGAAGATCGGACCACAAGTATCGGCCAATTGATTAATGAAGCGGCTGATGTACTGTAGCCTTCCTAGGAAACCCCGAACCTCTTTTTCTGTCTTCGGTGCTGGCATTTCCAAAATGGCTTTGGCTTTTGAAGGGTCAATCTCTTTGCCCCTCCGACTGACCGTATGCCCTAGAAATACTCCAGATGTAGCTCCAAAAAGACATTTCGCCAGGTTGAGCTTTAAATTGTACTTTCGAAGTCCAAGGAAGAACTTCTCAAGTGCTGTTGTATGTTCTTCAGCTATTTTTGATTTAACAACCATATCGTCCACGTACACTTCTACTTCTTTGTGAATCATGTCATGGAAGATGGTCGTTGCCATTCTTTGATAGGTTGCCCCGGCATTTTTGAGTCCAAAAGGCATAACCCTGTAGCAGTAGGTTCCCCACTCCGTGATGAATGCCGTTTTCTCTTTGTCTGGCAAATGCATCATTATTTGATTGTACCCGACAGCGAGATCGGTCAAGGAGACCATCTCGTGTCCAGCCATTCGGTCCACCAACAAGTCAATATGTGGCAGGGGGAAGTCGTCCTTCAGACATGCTTTATTCAAATCTCGGGAATCCACACACATTCTGACTTTGCCATCTTTTTTCGGCACCGGCACAATATTTGCTAACCACGTTGGGTAGGCAATGGGTTCTATGAACTTATTCTCTAATTGCTTAGCTACTTCCTCCTTGATTTTCAAGGACCATTCTATTTTTAGCCTCCTTAGCTTCTGTTTTACTCGCTTAGCCTCAGGGTATACTGGAATCTTGTGCACCGCTATTGCCGGGTCAATTCCCGTGATGTCACTTGCCTTCCACATGAAGCAATCGGCAAACTTCTTCAAACATTCACTGACCTGTTCCCTGTTCACACAGTCAGATGCAATGTATGTATGTTCATTTTCTTCTTTGCCAATTATTATTTTTTCCTTTTCATTTTTTATTTCATTTATTTCTTTTTCATTATTTTTGCTTGGAAATGCTTGGAAAGATAGACACACGGGGTAGTCAAGAATTTGCAAGTCTTTATTGATTATGACGGAATCTTCCTCAAAAATTACATCAAATTTAAAGTCTGGATTTTCTAAATCCGACACAGAACTGGAACTGGACTCTGACTTGGTTTCAGACTCGGGGTCAGACTCAGACTCAATACAGGACTTGATTACAGACTCTAGGTTTTGTGAATACTCAAATTTTGAGGCTCAAAAAGCCAGTTTTTTCGGACTGCAAACAGTCCGGCCGGACCAGAGGCCATTTTGAAAATTTACCGGAAGTATGCCAATATGGTACTTAAAACGTCCGAGACGTCGCGAGGATCGAGAAACTGGTCCCGAAATATTTTTTGGAGGTCCGGAACTCTCGGAAAAGCCTCCAGAACGTAAAACTAGAAAGTCCGCCGGCGCCGGCGCCGGCGGCAGTCGCCGGCGACAGCGGCTGCTGCTGCCCTTCACGGCGGCAGTAGCCGCCCTCACCGCCGGCGGCCGCCCTCCTCGACGGGAGCTGCCGCCGGCCACGGCGGCAGCGGTCGCCCTCTTCAGCGGCAGCTGTCGCCCTCCTCGGGGACAGCGGCCGCCGTCTCCGGCGGCAGCTGCCGCCCTCCAGCCCGGGTTTTGCCTATAAATAGGCCCCGGGTCCTCAGTTTTTACTCACTCAGTCTGTGTTGACGGACGCTCCTTCTCCCCTACGCTCCTTGCGATTCTTTTACTGCTTTTCTACATTTTAATTTAGCTTTATTTGTAACACCCTCCGTCCAGTCCTGTGAGATCCGACGATGGATGCCATATTCGGTGCCGGAGACACCGACTTAACTTAACATACAAATCATTAAATAAGATTATGAATTAGAAGTAATTGAGTATTCACAAGTGTAGTGAGTAATTTGTTTTTTTTTTATAGATAATCATTTCATTTCGTTTTCATCTCTTTTTTTTTTTTTTTTGAAAAATAGATTGGGAAAAATCTTACATAAATACTGTAAGAATTTCCCTTTTAAAAACTGAGCTCGCCAAACATGTGAATACAAAACACTCCCAATTAAACTCCAAACTCCCAACATCTCCAAATAATCATCATAATACAACAACACTTCTATATTTTCATAATTATATAAATCCTCAATAGCATTTTAATATTCATCAATTAATTGCATTCAGTATATATATCAAGTCTTAATAAACTAATCATTCCAACTCTCTTGAAATATTTTATATTCAATCATTTAATGAATCTTAAGCTTATCTCCGAATATAGACACCAACATAATTGCTAATTACATGCTTAAGTTATAATTCAAATAATACAATCTCCGAAAATATAATACTTATACATGCCATAGTTCTTAAGTACATAAATCTCAATCTACTACTGCCACAATAGTCACTTCTGCCCTGATGCTACTCGTCTAGTCTTCAAGCAGCAACCACAGTCTTTAACCTGCGCGTGATAAAAATCAGCGCGCTGAGTATAAAACTCAGTTGTGCTCATCATTCACATACTTACTAAAGTTGCGATGACAACTTACTTAAAACACAAATTACATAAAATCATTAAATTTCAACATACATTTACATTTATAGCAAAAGAAATATCTAATAAACTATTAATTAACAACATAAAGAATTTAATTCTTTCAACTCATAAATTCATTACTTGCACATTTATTATACCAATACATATACTATTTATTTGTAAAACCATGTACCTGAATATCATGCTTTGAAAATTCATTTGATAACATAATCATTAATTTCCAACGTAAGGTTTACTAAAATAATATAATCTCATTCGTTTAATTCAAATACTTTGAAAGCAATAAGACGATTCTAAATACAAATATGTCTTCATTCTTTTCTAGCAACAATAAAATTTCATTTTTCGTTAAGGCTCGTACTCATGCAGAATGAACATAAGCAGATTTGATCATGGCCTATGTTAGCGCCACCCCCATCACATACTCGTGGCCTATGAAAGCACCACCTGTGAACCCCTACCCAAACATCATGTGCATAGGAATGCATGTTATGCATATGACTAAAGGCAGAAATGCACGTGAATGTATGAGTCGCCACCTTGTTTAATTATTTTAAGGTAAACTAGGAAAAAACCCTAAGTGACTCCAATTTTTAATTAACCTAATCGCTAGATTAATTATCCCAATGTTAAGGCATGGTCTACGAACCCGAGGTGGATCCCGAGACTATGTCATGCTGATGAACTAACCTGAAAGAATGAATGCTTTGCAAAGTAATTGGACCAAATGAAAATGTTTATGTGATTTCGACTTGCCGTCCGGGGTTAAATCCCGAACGTGTCTACGTACTTCCGTTTGAATGGAAGATCAAAGTCAACGTAGTTCGATAGGCCTCTTTTAGAGGGCTTTGAATGGGTATGCTTTATGCATGAGTGTGTGTATGCTTTGTGCATTTTGTTTAGGCATTTTGCCTGAAACTTGATTGATTTTTAGGCATTTGATGCCAAAAGTGTTGATTTAAAGCTTTTAGCCAAAAAGAATGATTTAGGCAATTAGTTTGCCAAAAATTGATGTTTGGGTTTATTATTGCCAAAAGATGTTTTGTTAGGCGATTGTCGCCAAAATGATTAAGGCATTTGTGCCAAAAGTCGGTATTTGAAGGCTTTTAGCCAAAATATGTTGATTTAGGCAATTTATTGCCAAAAAAAGGTTAGGCGATTGTCGCCAAAATGATTGATTTAAGGCTTTTAGCCGAAATAAGTTGATTAATTTTAAGGCATTTGCCAAAGAATTGATTTAAGCGATTTGTCGCTGAAAGTAGTTAATCTAGTTTATAGGCAATGTGTTTGCCAAAAATTGATTAACTCGATTGTAATGTAGACAATTTTATTGCCAAGAAAAACGTGTTTGAATTAAGGCCTTTTAGTCACAATTATTGATTAATTGGACTTAAGCCGAATTTGTTCGAAATAAAGGCAATTTCACCATAGTTATTGAAACACCCTGAATTTTTATTTTCGAAACCTTTGAATTTTTCTTAAATCAAAAATTTGAATTTTTGACGGTATGGGCCGTAAATAGTGAACAATTTTAATTTGAGTTCAAGTTTTGCAAATTGGGCCCAAGCCCAAAAATAATGTCGAAAACTTTGAATCGAGAACAGTTAAATTCTCGAGTAATAAAATGAAAGTCCAGCAATTAATCTAGTATGTATATATATAAATTAATTTTCCTAAAAATCAAATATGATTACTAGCTATATTTTTATTTTTATTTAGTTAATGGAGGAAATGTTATGAAACCTAATTAAAGTAATTAAAATAAATTGAACCGGACCCGAAACGCAAATTGATTTTTTTCGAAAACCACACGAATAATCCGAAAACTGAATGAAAAAAAAAAAAAAAAACTCAAAAATCGATCAAAATGAGACCAAATCGCTAAATCGGACCAAACCGGCTCGAATCAAACCGAATGGCCCAGCCCACTTTCCTTCCCTTCTTTTCTTTTTCTTTCTTTTCTTTCCCTTCCTTTCCTCCTTCTTCTTCCTCGCGCGACAGCACCCTCTCCTTTGCTCCACTGCGTTCTCCGTCGACGGGCCACGGAATCCGGCAACCAAGCCCTTTATCTTCATCTTCTCGACAAGAGGAGCTCACTGGTGGTCTTGTTTCGTCGAATGGAGGTCGAGATCGAAGGAGGCAGCAACTCAGCGTCGCGAGTTGAAGATCCGGCGATCCACGCCGTTTGCGACGGCTGCAGCTTGAAGGAACAGCGTCGATCGACTCCTCTCCTCCCCATGGACATTTTCCCTCCACCAATGTGTGATTTTGCTTGAATTTTGAGGAACCACCATGGACGGCGGCTTGAAGGTGGCTGTGGAGCTCGATCCGGCCAAACGAGCCACTGGCTCAATAAATTGATAGCAGATTTGGATTCCTCACAAAAATTGGAGTCGGGTGGTGGTGACCTTGAAATTTTCTGGGCGGTTTAACTTTTCCGGCCACCGTGCACGGCGGCGGCAGCGGCGGTCCAGTGACCGGCCGGCGACACTCCGGTGAGGCCTCGATAGACATAATTTTCTTCCCTTCACGCTGATCCCGGAATCGTCGCCCGATTCTCAATTGGTACGCTCTAAGACTAAACTCTCAATTTTTTTTATATATGTAAAAATAATTAATTGATTAATGAATTTAATTCAGTAATTAAATAGATTAAGTTGAATAATAAGAAATTAGGTATAGAAATAGCTTAAAAATATATAGAACATTTATAGTCCTTTGTAAATAGATTAGATTGGTTAGTATGTGGTAATTGCGATAGGGAATATGATCAGTTAACTGGTTTAGGTTCTTTAGAATAACGTAATAGCAAATTGGTTTAGAACATTGACAAATAAATTACATGCGCTATAATTATAATTAGGAGGTTTAATAATGAGATGAGAATTCCTAGCTAATATTTATGTAAGTCAATTTAGGAATTTTAATAAATATCGTTAGGAGAAGTTATAAATTCAAGTAAATAGTTATAGGGGCAATTAACAATATTATTGAATCACGCTTAGAGGTTAATATAAATTGTTAATTAGTTGATTTGGAATTATTGAGAGTGTATATGTAAGTGTGATGGATGATATCTGTAGCTTGAAGCTGATTGGCTGTCTGAGATGATTGATCGAATGATTGAAAAAATAAAATTATGGCAGACGGGATGGGTTGATTTGAATTGCCCGATGGATGGGCTGTGTGTATTGATTGATAAATATATAATATTATTGTGATATTTAAACAGGTAGATAGTCTTATTTTTAGGGGAGATGCTGCCGAAATTTTGATAGAAATTAGACTAAATTTTAATTAACAACATAATTAATAAGTTTATTTAGATTATTTCTATAACTTGTTATTTAATAAATAAAGTGCTCTGACTATTTTATTATGATCATGATTATTCATTTAATTATTCAATTATTTATTTATTTCATCATTGTTGTTTATTGTTAATTTTTATTTATTTATTTACTTATTTAATTGCAATTGAGAATGGATGTCTAATGTTGCATTGCATTACGATATTCAACTGATCAATATGTCCGCATTTAATTGCAATGTTTGATTAATTGTGTTGTGATAATGCCATGCTTTGTTTGTGTGGAATGGGGATGAAGTGGGTCACCAAGGGTTTGTGAGACTGTTTCTGTTATACGGATCCTGATTTTGATTTCTGTTATATTCTGATTCTGTTATGTGGATCCTGATTCTGTTTCTGTTAGCCGAGTAAATGGGAGATCGGCGCCCCCGTGTGCACCTACAATTACCGTTACTGTTAACCACGGGTTGGCTTCTCGTCGTTGCGCACCGGACAGTCTAGATTTGATCGCAGCCCGCAGGGTGGCCTCCTGTTGTGAGCGCTTGATGATCTAGATTGGATGGAGACCACCGGGTTGCCTCCTGTTGGTATGAAAAAGAAAAGAGAGGATAGAAAAACAATGAGAGGGCTGGTCAAGTGAGGATTAGACCGGTCGGCCAGTATGGGGGATCGGCTCCCTGGTGCACATGTGAGAGGATGAGCCATGTGGGAGGACGGCTCATCGGGGGTTCGGTGACTCCACTGACCAATTTCCACGTGATGTGATTATTTGAAGGTGAAATTGTTTGTGAGTGCTGGTGACATGCCATTTGTGTGACTGGCTGCGTGAGCATATAACTAGTCGGATGACTAGATTGATATGTTTACACATTTGTGTGACTGTGTGTGTTGTGTAATAATTATTACTCTTTAGAAAACTCACATGTCTTGTTTAATTTTTCAGGAAGTAAGTTTCTCTTTAATTCGATTTAGGTTACGTTTCTTCGACGCAGGGCACTAAAGAAATTTTCCCTAGTTCCATAATTATTTTACTATGTAACTGTATGTAAAAAAAAAAAAGGCTTTGTATGTCAAACAGTTAGTGACTCCGCAGTTGTAGAATTTACTTACATTTAGTCGTGTATTATCGTAGACGAAATGATTCTGTGAGCCTATACTAGAAATGTGATGTATTGTAAATTGGCCCGAACTGTGGAATTTTGTAGAAGATAAATTTGGGCCGAGATGTAATAAAATCTTGAGGTTTATTTTTTTGTAATTTGGGCTGAATATTTGAAATTTATATTGAGATAGCAAATTTTAGTATTTCAGGCTTACTACGGGCCTCGGGGGCCTTAAGCTTACCTGGGCCCTAGTGCCGGTCCGACCCATGGAATCGGGTCGTGACAAAGTTGGTATCAGAGCATAGGTTAGAGTTCTAGGACACAACTGCGGAGTATAGAAAATTTCTTTATGTTGGGATCGGCCGTAACCAACATAAGGAAAGATGCTTGGGAATTTCCTTCTTAGGGAGGGTGGACGCACTGAACCCTATGAAGGAAAAATCCATACTTGTTGTGTAAACCAATGGTCCATAGATAGAAGTAATTGAGGATTTGAGTGAAAGTAGTGGACAATAGGATGAACCCATCGAAATACCTATAGGGGCTAGAGTTGGTATCAACCCTTAGGCTAGGGAATAGAGTAATACTTGTTGGTAGTGGATTGGCCTGATCACCCAGTACACTACTTTTCATATGAACTCTATTCCTGTCAGTGAGTAGGATAGTGTAGAGAATAAATAGGATTTTCATTGGTATGGTAGATTCATGAACATAAATAATAACTTTGAGATAATTAGAAATTCGTGTCTAGTTTTCAACACAGCTACTGAATTTCTTTAGAGTTTATTCAAAAATATAAACCTTTTATTTTTGTTTTCATTTTATTTACCTGACATTTTAGATTTAAAACCCCATTTTAATTTTGAATTCAAATTGTGTTATGATAAATAATTTGAAATTGATTATTTATATAGTAAATTATTTTTGAAAGCTGTCTATTTATATCACGGGGCCAATTGGATTAGATCATAAAATGAAATGATTAAAAGGATAGTAAAATTTTGAAAGAAGATTGGAAAAAGAAGAATAAGACTGGTGGAGATAATAATAAGTAAGTAGACAGTTAGTAGTCAAGTTGAGAACATGAACGCTGGAAATGTCGGGTAGCCGATTTTGGTATAGAAGTTAAGTGGCGATTTGATGTGAAGAATGTGATTGTTTAATGTATAAGTGAGAAAGATAACAATAGAAATGAACTTGGATAATTTAAGGGTATAAGGAAGGATATATGACGAGTTGTAATATATATATATGAGGAGTAAGTAGTAGATAAAAATTAGAAGAATTCATAAATATCTTACTAGACTTAGATAAGGAAAGGAGTTGTTGAAAATTCTAAAGTCAAATATGAAGTCAAAGATAGGTGAGACAGGTGAGTTGAATCTGAGCTTGATATACGTTAGCAATAGATAGATGTTAAGTCAATAGTTCCAGACATGGTGCCTAACACTTAGTCAAATAAGACTAATTAAAATGTTAGCATTATGGCTTGAGGACAAAAGAGTAAAGAAGTTAACAGTATATGTAAATCAGACTCGAAGGAGTTATTGAGATCAACTTAATGTAATATTCGGATGGTAAGGTAGTATTAGGTTGGGAATTAACGAAATTTAATTGAAAAATCTGTGTTGATAGGTATTAGATAAAGGTGAATATTTAAGATAGGTAATAAATACTAAGTTGAATTATTGGTGATTAGATAGATCGCGATTAATGATGATTAGTAGACAAAATAATTAATAAGAATACTCTCTTATCCTTAACAAATTAATAGGCAACATTAGTAGAATGGAAGGTTATCAAATGGGATTTAGGTTGTGAACAGAAGTGCGAATTACTAAGAGATATTATTATGAAAGTTAAATTTTCGTGATGAGTATTAAGGCGACATAAGGAATAAGCGTTGGAAAGAGAAATTGATGGTTAAGTGGAAGGAGTGAAAATTTTTATAGGATTGAGATAGCTAAGGGATGCAATGATTTAGGAGCTGTATAACAGATGACTAATCTATAGTAAAGATATTATAGAGACAATCGAATTTGCTTAGATGAGAAACAAAAGCAGTTATTTCGAAGCGGCCTGTGATATAATAGATAGCGGAAATTGCAGACGATTTTGCCTAAAGTTTTGAAGTAAAGCAACCAGTTTTCAAAAGTTTTGATTAATAAGGGTTTTATTAACTAACACGTGAATTGAACGAGTTAATTCTTATGATTGTAAGTAAATCGTAATTACAATTGTTTGCCTTTATAAATTATGTTTGGCCTTCACAGACGAATGTCTAATAAAATTTAAATTTTCAAATGAAGTTACATAATTTTGAGAAAAATCTATGATATATGATATGTATTTTCCTGTTAAACCTGGTTTTATTGTAAAATTTTATTCGAAGAAAGATTTTCTAAAGATTTCAGTAGCTGTCTAAAGATAGTGATTGGAGATTTAGGTACTAAACTCAAACTCTTGTGAGTGTTAGCTAGGTGGCACTAAATAAGATGGTTGGCGAGAGAATTACAATTAGAATACTTGACCCTTTCCTTTTGTAGGTTCATATTTTCTACTCTCGAGCTGTGCCCTTGGTGTTGGAAGTAATTTCTTATGGCGTTGCAATTCTCTGTGTTCATCCTTACTCCCTCCTACTAGATTTCAATTCGAGGACGAATTGTCTTAAGGGGGGGAGATTGAAACACCCTGAATTTTTATTTTCGAAACCTTTGAATTTTTCTTAAATCAAAAATTTGAATTTTTGACGGTATGGGCCGTAAATAGTGAACAATTTTAATTTGAGTTCAAGTTTTGCAAATTGGGCCCAAGCCCAAAAATAATGTCGAAAACTTTGAATCGAGAACAGTTAAATTCTCGAGTAATAAAATGAAAGTCCAGCAATTAATCTAGTATGTATATATATAAATTAATTTTCCTAAAAATCAAATATGATTACTAGCTATATTTTTATTTTTATTTAGTTAATGGAGGAAATGTTATGAAACCTAATTAAAGTAATTAAAATAAATTGAACCGGACCCGAAACGCAAATTGATTTTTTTCGAAAACCACACGAATAATCCGAAAACTGAATGAAAAAAAAAAAAAAAAACTCAAAAATCGATCAAAATGAGACCAAATCGCTAAATCGGACCAAACCGGCTCGAATCAAACCGAATGGCCCAGCCCACTTTCCTTCCCTTCTTTTCTTTTTCTTTCTTTTCTTTCCCTTCCTTTCCTCCTTCTTCTTCCTCGCGCGACAGCACCCTCTCCTTTGCTCCACTGCGTTCTCCGTCGACGGGCCACGGAATCCGGCAACCAAGCCCTTTATCTTCATCTTCTCGACAAGAGGAGCTCACTGGTGGTCTTGTTTCGTCGAATGGAGGTCGAGATCGAAGGAGGCAGCAACTCAACGTCGCGAGTTGAAGATCCGGCGATCCACGCCGTTTGCGACGGCTGCAGCTTGAAGGAACAGCGTCGATCGACTCCTCTCCTCCCCATGGACATTTTCCCTCCACCAATGTGTGATTTTGCTTGAATTTTGAGGAACCACCATGGACGGCGGCTTGAAGGTGGCTGTGGAGCTCGATCCGGCCAAACGAGCCACTGGCTCAATAAATTGATAGCAGATTTGGATTCCTCACAAAAATTGGAGTCGGGTGGTGGTGACCTTGAAATTTTCTGGGCGGTTTAACTTTTCCGGCCACCGTGCACGGCGGCGGCAGCGGCGGTCCAGTGACCGGCCGGCGACACTCCGGTGAGGCCTCGATAGACAGAATTTTCTTCCCTTCACGCTGATCCCGGAATCGTCGCCCGATTCTCAATTGGTACGCTCTAAGACTAAACTCTCAATTTTTTTTATATATGTAAAAATAATTAATTGATTAATGAATTTAATTCAGTAATTAAATAGATTAAGTTGAATAATAAGAAATTAGGTATAGAAATAGCTTAAAAATATATAGAACATTTATAGTCCTTTGTAAATAGATTAGATTGGTTAGTATGTGGTAATTGCGATAGGGAATATGATCAGTTAACTGGTTTAGGTTCTTTAGAATAACGTAATAGCAAATTGGTTTAGAACATTGACAAATAAATTACATGCGCTATAATTATAATTAGGAGGTTTAATAATGAGATGAGAATTCCTAGCTAATATTTATGTAAGTCAATTTAGGAATTTTAATAAATATCGTTAGGAGAAGTTATAAATTCAAGTAAATAGTTATAGGGGCAATTAACAATATTATTGAATCACGCTTAGAGGTTAATATAAATTGTTAATTAGTTGATTTGGAATTATTGAGAGTGTATATGTAAGTGTGATGGATGATATCTGTAGCTTGAAGCTGATTGGCTGTCTGAGATGATTGATCGAATGATTGAAAAAATAAAATTATGGCAGACGGGATGGGTTGATTTGAATTGCCCGATGGATGGGCTGTGTGTATTGATTGATAAATATATAATATTATTGTGATATTTAAACAGGTAGATAGTCTTATTTTTAGGGGAGATGCTGCCGAAATTTTGATAGAAATTAGACTAAATTTTAATTAACAACATAATTAATAAGTTTATTTAGATTATTTCTATAACTTGTTATTTAATAAATAAAGTGCTCTGACTATTTTATTATGATCATGATTATTCATTTAATTATTCAATTATTTATTTATTTCATCATTGTTGTTTATTGTTAATTTTTATTTATTTATTTACTTATTTAATTGCAATTGAGAATGGATGTCTAATGTTGCATTGCATTACGATATTCAACTGATCAATATGTCCGCATTTAATTGCAATGTTTGATTAATTGTGTTGTGATAATGCCATGCTTTGTTTGTGTGGAATGGGGATGAAGTGGGTCACCAAGGGTTTGTGAGACTGTTTCTGTTATACGGATCCTGATTTTGATTTCTGTTATATTCTGATTCTGTTATGTGGATCCTGATTCTGTTTCTGTTAGCCGAGTAAATGGGAGATCGGCGCCCCCGTGTGCACCTACAATTACCGTTACTGTTAACCACGGGTTGGCTTCTCGTCGTTGCGCACCGGACAGTCTAGATTTGATCGCAGCCCGCAGGGTGGCCTCCTGTTGTGAGCGCTTGATGATCTAGATTGGATGGAGACCACCGGGTTGCCTCCTGTTGGTATGAAAAAGAAAAGAGAGGATAGAAAAACAATGAGAGGGCTGGTCAAGTGAGGATTAGACCGGTCGGCCAGTATGGGGGATCGGCTCCCTGGTGCACATGTGAGAGGATGAGCCATGTGGGAGGACGGCTCATCGGGGGTTCGGTGACTCCACTGACCAATTTCCACGTGATGTGATTATTTGAAGGTGAAATTGTTTGTGAGTGCTGGTGACATGCCATTTGTGTGACTGGCTGCGTGAGCATATAACTAGTCGGATGACTAGATTGATATGTTTACACATTTGTGTGACTGTGTGTGTTGTGTAATAATTATTACTCTTTAGAAAACTCACATGTCTTGTTTAATTTTTCAGGAAGTAAGTTTCTCTTTAATTCGATTTAGGTTACGTTTCTTCGACGCAGGGCACTAAAGAAATTTTCCCTAGTTCCATAATTATTTTACTATGTAACTGTATGTAAAAAAAAAAAAGGCTTTGTATGTCAAACAGTTAGTGACTCCGCAGTTGTAGAATTTACTTACATTTAGTCGTGTATTATCGTAGACGAAATGATTCTGTGAACCTATACTAGAAATGTGATGTATTGTAAATTGGCCCGAACTGTGGAATTTTGTAGAAGATAAATTTGGGCCGAGATGTAATAAAATCTTGAGGTTTATTTTTTTGTAATTTGGGCTGAATATTTGAAATTTATATTGAGATAGCAAATTTTAGTATTTCAGGCTTACTACGGGCCTCGGGGGCCTTAAGCTTACCTGGGCCCTAGTGCCGGTCCGACCCATGGAATCGGGTCGTGACAAAGTTGGTATCAGAGCATAGGTTAGAGTTCTAGGACACAACTGCGGAGTATAGAAAATTTCTTTATGTTGGGATCGGCCGTAACCAACATAAGGAAAGATGCTTGGGAATTTCCTTCTTAGGGAGGGTGGACGCACTGAACCCTATGAAGGAAAAATCCATACTTGTTGTGTAAACCAATGGTCCATAGATAGAAGTAATTGAGGATTTGAGTGAAAGTAGTGGACAATAGGATGAACCCATCGAAATACCTATAGGGGCTAGAGTTGGTATCAACCCTTAGGCTAGGGAATAGAGTAATACTTGTTGGTAGTGGATTGGCCTGATCACCCAGTACACTACTTTTCATATGAACTCTATTCCTGTCAGTGAGTAGGATAGTGTAGAGAATAAATAGGATTTTCATTGGTATGGTAGATTCATGAACATAAATAATAACTTTGAGATAATTAGAAATTCGTGTCTAGTTTTCAACACAGCTACTGAATTTCTTTAGAGTTTATTCAAAAATATAAACCTTTTATTTTTGTTTTCATTTTATTTACCTGACATTTTAGATTTAAAACCCCATTTTAATTTTGAATTCAAATTGTGTTATGATAAATAATTTGAAATTGATTATTTATATAGTAAATTATTTTTGAAAGCTGTCTATTTATATCACGGGGCCAATTGGATTAGATCATAAAATGAAATGATTAAAAGGATAGTAAAATTTTGAAAGAAGATTGGAAAAAGAAGAATAAGACTGGTGGAGATAATAATAAGTAAGTAGACAGTTAGTAGTCAAGTTGAGAACATGAACGCTGGAAATGTCGGGTAGCCGATTTTGGTATAGAAGTTAAGTGGCGATTTGATGTGAAGAATGTGATTGTTTAATGTATAAGTGAGAAAGATAACAATAGAAATGAACTTGGATAATTTAAGGGTATAAGGAAGGATATATGACGAGTTGTAATATATATATATGAGGAGTAAGTAGTAGATAAAAATTAGAAGAATTCATAAATATCTTACTAGACTTAGATAAGGAAAGGAGTTGTTGAAAATTCTAAAGTCAAATATGAAGTCAAAGATAGGTGAGACAGGTGAGTTGAATCTGAGCTTGATATACGTTAGCATAGATAGATGTTAAGTCAATAGTTCCAGACATGGTGCCTAACACTTAGTCAAATAAGACTAATTAAAATGTTAGCATTATGGCTTGAGGACAAAAGAGTAAAGAAGTTAACAGTATATGTAAATCAGACTCGAAGGAGTTATTGAGATCAACTTAATGTAATATTCGGATGGTAAGGTAGTATTAGGTTGGGAATTAACGAAATTTAATTGAAAAATCTGTGTTGATAGGTATTAGATAAAGGTGAATATTTAAGATAGGTAATAAATACTAAGTTGAATTATTGGTGATTAGATAGATCGCGATTAATGATGATTAGTAGACAAAATAATTAATAAGAATACTCTCTTATCCTTAACAAATTAATAGGCAACATTAGTAGAATGGAAGGTTATCAAATGGGATTTAGGTTGTGAACAGAAGTGCGAATTACTAAGAGATATTATTATGAAAGTTAAATTTTCGTGATGAGTATTAAGGCGACATAAGGAATAAGCATTGGAAAGAGAAATTGATGGTTAAGTGGAAGGAGTGAAAATTTTATAGGATTGAGATAGCTAAGGGATGCAATGATTTAGGAGCTGTATAACAGATGACTAATCTATAGTAAAGATATTATAGAGACAATCGAATTTGCTTAGATGAGAAACAAAAGCAGTTATTTCGAAGCGGCCTGTGATATAATAGATAGCGGAAATTGCAGACGATTTTGCCTAAAGTTTTGAAGTAAAGCAACCAGTTTTCAAAAGTTTTGATTAATAAGGGTTTTATTAACTAACACGTGAATTGAACGAGTTAATTCTTATGATTGTAAGTAAATCGTAATTACAATTGTTTGCCTTTATAAATTATGTTTGGCCTTCACAGACGAATGTCTAATAAAATTTAAATTTTCAAATGAAGTTACATAATTTTGAGAAAAATCTATGATATATGATATGTATTTTCCTGTTAAACCTGGTTTTATTGTAAAATTTTATTCGAAGAAAGATTTTCTAAAGATTTCAGTAGCTGTCTAAAGATAGTGATTGGAGATTTAGGTACTAAACTCAAACTCTTGTGAGTGTTAGCTAGGTGGCACTAAATAAGATGGTTGGCGAGAGAATTACAATTAGAATACTTGACCCTTTCCTTTTGTAGGTTCATATTTTCTACTCTCGAGCTGTGCCCTTGGTGTTGGAAGTAATTTCTTATGGCGTTGCAATTCTCTGTGTTCATCCTTACTCCCTCCTACTAGATTTCAATTCGAGGACGAATTGTCTTAAGGGGGGGAGATTGAAACACCCTGAATTTTTATTTTCGAAACCTTTGAATTTTTCTTAAATCAAAAATTTGAATTTTTGACGGTATGGGCCGTAAATAGTGAACAATTTTAATTTGAGTTCAAGTTTTGCAAATTGGGCCCAAGCCCAAAAATAATGTCGAAAACTTTGAATCGAGAACAGTTAAATTCTCGAGTAATAAAATGAAAGTCCAGCAATTAATCTAGTATGTATATATATAAATTAATTTTCCTAAAAATCAAATATGATTACTAGCTATATTTTTATTTTTATTTAGTTAATGGAGGAAATGTTATGAAACCTAATTAAAGTAATTAAAATAAATTGAACCGGACCCGAAACGCAAATTGATTTTTTTCGAAAACCACACGAATAATCCGAAAACTGAATGAAAAAAAAAAAAAAAAAAACTCAAAAATCGATCAAATGAGACCAAATCGCTAAATCGACCAAACCGGCTCGAATCAAACCGAATGGCCCAGCCCACTTTCCTTCCCTTCTTTTCTTTTTCTTTCTTTTCTTTCCCTTCCTTTCCTCCTTCTTCTTCCTCGCGCGACAGCACCCTCTCCTTTGCTCCACTGCGTTCTCCGTCGACGGGCCACGGAATCCGGCAACCAAGCCCTTTATCTTCATCTTCTCGACAAGAGGAGCTCACTGGTGGTCTTGTTTCGTCGAATGGAGGTCGAGATCGAAGGAGGCAGCAACTCAGCGTCGCGCGTTGAAGATCCGGCGATCCACGCCGTTTGCGACGGCTGTAGCTTGAAGGAACAGCGTCGATCGACTCCTCTCCTCCCCATGAACATTTTCCCTCCACCAATGTGTGATTTTGCTTGAATTTTGAGGAACCACCATGGACGGCGGCTTGAAGGTGGCTGTGGAGCTCGATCCGGCCAAACGAGCCACTGGCTCAATAAATTGATAGCAGATTTGGATTCCTCACAAAAATTGGAGTCGGGTGGTGGTGACCTTGCAATTTTCTGGGCGGTTTAACTTTTCCGGCCACCGTGCACGGCGGCGGCAGCGGCGGTCCAGTGACCGGCCGGCGACACTCCGGTGAGGCCTCGATAGACAGAATTTTCTTCCCTTCACGCTGACCCCGGAATCGTCGCCCGATTCTCAATTGGTACGCTCTAAGACTAAACTCTCAATTTTTTTATATATGTAAAAATAATTAATTGATTAATGAATTTAATTCAGTAATTAAATAGATTAAGTTGAATAATAAGAAATTAGGTATAGAAATAGCTTAAAAATATATAGAACATTTATAGTCCTTTGTAAATAGATTAGATTGGTTAGTATGTGGTAATTGCGATAGGGAATATGATCAGTTAACTGGTTTAGGTTCTTTAGAATAACGTAATAGCAAATTGGTTTAGAACATTGACAAATAAATTACATGCGCTATAATTATAATTAGGAGGTTTAATAATGAGATGAGAATTCCTAGCTAATATTTATGTAAGTCAATTTAGGAATTTTAATAAATATCGTTAGGAGAAGTTATAAATTCAAGTAAATAGTTATAGGGGCAATTAACAATATTATTGAATCACGCTTAGAGGTTAATATAAATTGTTAATTAGTTGATTTGGAATTATTGAGAGTGTATATGTAAGTGTGATGGATGATATCTGTAGCTTGAAGCTGATTGGCTGTCTGAGATGATTGATCGAATGATTGAAAAAAAATAAAATTATGGCAGACGGGATGGGTTGATTTGAATTGCCCGATGGATGGGCTGTGTGTATTGATTGATAAATATATAATATTATTGTGATATTTAAACAGGTAGATAGTCTTATTTTTAGGGGAGATGCTGCCGAAATTTTGATAGAAATTAGACTAAATTTTAATTAACAACATAATTAATAAGTTTATCTAGATTATTTCTATAACTTGTTATTTAATAAATAAAGTGCTCTGACTATTTTATTATGATCATGATTATTCATTTAATTATTCAATTATTTATTTATTTCATCATTGTTGTTTATTGTTAATTTTTATTTATTTATTTACTTATTTAATTGCAATTGAGAATGGATGTCTAATGTTGCATTGCATTACGATATTCAACTGATCAATATGTCCGCATTTAATTGCAATGTTTGATTAATTGTGTTGTGATAATGCCATGCTTTGTTTGTGTGGAATGGGGATGAAGTGGGTCACCAAGGGTTTGTGAGACTGTTTCTGTTATACGGATCCTGATTTTGATTTCTGTTATATTCTGATTCTGTTATGTGGATCCTGATTCTGTTTCTGTTAGCCGAGTAAATGGGAGATCGGCGCCCCCGTGTGCACCTACAATTACCGTTACTGTTAACCACGGGTTGGCTTCTCGTCGTTGCGCACCGGACAGTCTAGATTTGATCGCAGCCCGCAGGGTGGCCTCCTGTTGTGAGCGCTTGATGATCTAGATTGGATGGAGACCACCGGGTTGCCTCCTGTTGGTATGAAAAAGAAAAGAGAGGATAGAAAAACAATGAGAGGGCTGGTCAAGTGAGGATTAGACCGGTCGGCCAGTATGGGGGATCGGCTCCCTGGTGCACATGTGAGAGGATGAGCCATGTGGGAGGACGGCTCATCGGGGGTTCGGTGACTCCACTGACCAATTTCCACGTGATGTGATTATTTGAAGGTGAAATTGTTTGTGAGTGCTGGTGACATGCCATTTGTGTGACTGGCTGCGTGAGCATATAACTAGTCGGATGACTAGATTGATATGTTTACACATTTGTGTGACTGTGTGTGTTGTGTAATAATTATTACTCTTTAGAAAACTCACATGTCTTGTTTAATTTTTCAGGAAGTAAGTTTCTCTTTAATTCGATTTAGGTTACGTTTCTTCGACGCAGGGCACTAAAGAAATTTTCCCTAGTTCCATAATTATTTTACTATGTAACTGTATGTAAAAAAAAAAGGGCTATGTATGTCAAACAGTTAGTGACTCCGCAGTTGTAGAATTTACTTACATTTAGTCGTGTATTATCGTAGACGAAATGATTCTGTGATCCTATACTAGAAATGTGATGTATTGTAAATTGGCCCGAACTGTGGAATTTTGTAGAAGATAAATTTGGGCCGAGATGTAATAAAATCTTGAGGTTTATTTTTTTGTAATTTGGGCTGAATATTTGAAATTTATATTGAGATAGCAAATTTTAGTATTTCAGGCTTACTACGGGCCTCGGGGGCCTTAAGCTTACCTGGGCCCTAGTGCCGGTCCGGCCCATGGAATCGGGTCGTGACACCAGTGTATCATAAAAAAGAATATATGCACATACATACAAATTTTTGAAATCCAAAAAGTGATTAAAACAGAAATATATAATTATAGTTTTTTTTTTTCAATTTCTTAAACACTATTTTCTTTTAAGTTAAACAGATATAGGATGTAAGAGAAAAAAATATCAAGAAAATTAAAAATACTTAACCATCAATAAACTATCTATTTATTGCAAGGAAGATATAAATCTTTTACTAAATTAAAACGATAGTAGTTATAAATTGCTCAGTAACGAAAAAAAATAAAAATTTATTATTAAGAATAAAACTCTTTTAAAATTCATCTAATAAAAAAACATTTCAATGTACATAGATATATAAATATATCAATAAAATATTATATATAATTTTTTAAAATTAAACTTTCAATTGTTTATCATCTCATGTTTAATTATGTAAATTCTATTTGAAAATTTACCTTTTAAAAAATATATCCAATCAAATATGACAAGCATAAAGAACAAAAATATTTAAAAATAATATACTCTCTTTCAAAATAAAAATAAAAATAATATAATATTTTCTTATTTTTAATCTCTCTCCTAAATAAAATATTATATTATATATATTCTATTTGAAAATTTATTTTTTAAAAATATATCCACTCATATCATACAAACATAAAGAAAAAAAGAACATTAATAAAAAAAATTATATTTTTTTATCTATATCTTAAAAATATAAAAAAAAATTCAAATGTCTCATTATCATATACATTCATAAAAAATAAATTTAGCAAATATAAAAATTAAAATTTTAAAATGCTTAATTATATATATGTATTTATTATAAAAATTATTTTTTTGATTCATTAGGAGGCCTGATAGTGAAAATAATCTTGGAGGCTACATAACAATCAAATTGGCAACTCACCTAATAAAAAAAAAATGCTTCAATGCATATAGATATATAAATATATTAATAATACATTATTTTTTTTTAAATTAAAATTTTCAAACTGTTTACCATCAGGTTTAATTATGTAAATTCTGTTTGAAAATTTATTTTTTAAAAAATTTATCCAATCAAATCTTACAAACATAAAAAACAAAAACATTAATAAAAATCATATACTTTTTTCTTTTTTTTTATCTTTTTCCTAAATAAAATATTATATATATTCTATTTAAAAATTTATTTTTTTAAAAAATATCCAATCAGACCATATAAACATAAAGAAAAGAAATATTTTCTTTCTTTTTTTATATATATTTTCTAAAAGAATTAAATATTTAATAAATAAAAATAAAAAATTTTCAAATATCTCAGTATCATATATATTTATTAAAAAATAATTTTGATAAAGATAAAACTTAAAATTTTAAAATGCTTAATTATTTATATTTATTTATTTAAAAAATATTTTTTTATTCATTAGGAGATTTGATGGGCCGAAATAACACTGTAGGCTACACAATAATCAAATTGGTGAAAACATTTGTGGTCGAGAGGATTCAAACTCAACTTTTCACTCCTCACATAAGTGAGAAGATAATTAGGGTGCACATGATTGGCTGAAAAAATGATTTTTATAAATTATATCCAATCAATTAATAAACTGTAATTTTTTAATTGACCGTCATTAAGGGTATTTTAGAATATTTGAAATTTTATTAAGTGTGATGTAGGAAATTCCATTATTTTACCCATATTCCTATTTTTATATATAATATAGATGATTTACAGAATAATGTGTTTAAACAAATGTGATTTTAGAAATTAAAATATCCAACAGGTCAAAGTAAAAATTAAGGATTGCACAAAATTGTGTTAAACGAGAACAATGAACGTGCTTAATCAACTAGACGGAAAATAATGTGATTTGGCAAGCATGTCCACTTATTGTTTTTACAAGCAAATAAGAGTCTCTAGATTTTATTTTTATCACACTATTTAAGTATTTTATGTTTATTTTTCTTTTATTGAATTTTCACTTTTCATAATTAATGTAATTATTATATTATATTTATTAATTATTTTTTGAATGATTTTTTTTATTTCATGTTAAATTCGTTATTAGAAAATTTTTTATTGTATTTGTTTATGAAATTATAGAATCTCATGAAAACATATCATACATACGTAACAAATATATATGTAACTAATACAAAATGAAATAATTCTCCATATTGACAGGATGAAACCGACGTCGTTTAAGCAGAAATAAAAAAGAGTAAAATATAGGAGGAGAAAAAGTTGCGTGGCGACTGGATATGGATGGCAATTTGGAGAATTAACGTTTACGAACAGAACCGATTGGAACAGTAACAGAAAAAGAAATCAGCATGGCAAAGAACCCCTGATTCATTCATCAACAGAAAACCAATCTCCGGATTTTTTCTCGAAGAAGAAGAAGAACATAACGTAATTATAATTAATTAATTATGGCAGAGGAAGAAACCGGAGAAGGACAACACGGAAGCTATCTCGCGGCTCCTGTAATCTTTCTCGTTGTTGCCTTTTTCCACTTGCTCACAAGGTGGCTCGAACACTTGAGGAGGGTACGTTTCATTCTAATTTTCGTAATTTCAATATGTATTTGAACGGATTTTGGTTTTTCATATGCGATTCTATTGTTTGATTTATACGCTATAGTTGCAACAATAAGGATCTGGCCATTAATTAATAGAATGTATATGCAAATGGACCCTTGATGTAAATTGTGTTTAAGATTTTTCTTTTCCTGAAGGAAATTGTTCTTCCTTTGTAGAAAGCATCTAGGAGTGATTCGGATGTTCAGTTGCGTGCAGAAATAAAGCGTCTTTTGAAAGAGGCGACCTCCTATTCACAGTGAGTGATTTGTGTTGATTGAGGTTTCTTTTATCCGTTATTTGCATCATTTAGTAGTTTGGGTAATTGGCATTGATTTGATATTTCTGGAGCCAAATTGACACTAGCCTTAGAAATTTTGTTGATTTAATACATAATCAATCATGCCAACCTCCATAGATATGTTTGAGAGCTTATAATAAAGGATATAAATTAGGTTGAGTTCCAGAAGCATTTAGCGTTGGCAATTTTTTATTTGTTGAATTTGAATCAGTACTTTGCTGGAGAATGTATTCTTTATCTGTATAATTGGCTTCTGTTTTTGTCGCAGGCCATCAACGTTTGCTCAAGCTGCAAAACTTAGGAGATTGGCAGCTGCGAAGGAGAAGGAACTTGCAAATTGTAAGGCTATTTGCAGTTGCTGACATGTATTTTCCATTGGAGATATGCTTAAAGCATTAGTTACATAATTCTCAAGCCATCTACTCGTGTGTTTTATAAATCTGTGGAAAAATTAATGATAGACTGGCAGCACTTTTAGAGTTTATGCTCTATGTTTTTCTATTTATTTCAGCAAGTGTTTCCATCTTCTTGTAATACGCCTGATGATAGTCATGGCTATATATATATGTGTGTGTGTGTGTGTTGGTATTGGTTTAGGCGTATCTGTTCTTGCATTCTGCTACAAATGTAGTTTTTAGAACAAAACCTCTTTTGCATCATCTTACCAACTCTTCTTCTTTTCTCTGATTACCAACTATTGTTGTCAGTTTCTCTGATTACCAACTATTGTTGTCAGGTCTGAAAAGTGACATTAATTTTCATATAAATGGTACCTTGCCTTGCCAAATTAATGTAGAAAAGCCAAAATCCTGGGCCATCTCCTCGCGAGATTTTATTTATTTGTTGTGTCTCTGCTGTTTACTTTTCTTTTTGCATTTTTCTTAGTTATAATGTCTGTACTCATTTGTCCCCATGAATAGAAGCGTGAGAGACAAAGAGAGATTCATGTCTTATGGAGACCTTTTAATGTTTTCTGCCTGGGTGCCATAAGCTTTTGCACTCCTTTGAACCTTTTAGTTTTAAGCTTTGTATTATTATCAAATATGAGTATAAGCTTTTAACAACTGTATTTGCCTTCCAGGTCAAGAAATGCGCAAGAAGCAGATGAAGCTGTCTTATGATTTGTACCTAAAAATAGTATTTATCTTAAAGGTTGTAATTAGTGTATTAGAGTTGTCTACAATTTTTTGGTTTCTTCAATGAGACCTGAATGAATTAATTTGGTATTCAGATTGCAACGTATGTCCTGCTGACTTGCTGGTTTTGGAGGACTCCTGTTGCTGCAATATCTCATAAGCTGGTGCAGCCCTTCGGTAATACATTACATTCACTAATCTCTACATCATATTTTTTTTTATCACTCTTCCTCTTTTTTCGCGTTCATAATTGATGAGACTACAGGGAGAAGGATGGTAAAAAACACAATACAATCAGTGAGCAAATAAAGGAACCATAGACAATGTTCCAATTAATTTCTAATTATGCTGACCCATTCTATTTGACTGTTTTCAGGAAAGCTGCTATCCTTGGGTGCTGGACATCATTTAAATGATAATGTACTGGTAATGATTTTGAATACTGTTTTGCTTTTTCTCTGTTTCTTTCTAATCAATATTTTGGATATAATCTTTTACTGAAACGAGTCTTGCAGACCCATCAATTCTGGATTTTCCAAAATCAGTCTACTTTTTAAGTCTCATTCGCTCGGATAACATGAAAATTACTTAAAATATCAAGGCCCTCCTAGCCATAATAAAACGACGTAAAAAAATTTCACAAAATTTGGTAACCATAGAGCCTCAAGGGAGAAACATCAACTTAAAATCTCATAAATATTAGCCATACAATGAGCCATATTTTGCAATAAAAAGCATGCGGTGGAAGAATGAAGATACGTAGAGCATTTCCAAAGATGGCCTACAAAGCTCTATCAGATGTAATCTATAATCAAAAGATAGTGTGAGTGCTCAAACAGACGTGTTTGACATGTTCATCACTTTACTCCGTAATGTTCACTTTACAAGGGGTCTGACCAACTGTTATCCTTTTTTCTCTTAGATTATATGGTGATCACAGCATCTAATTGTGGAGAAGATTTTGCTTAAGGATCTAATTCAGCTAAATCTTTCTTTTAGGGTTTTCATGATCTTTCTGTGGCCTAGATGAACACATAGGAATAGGGACCAAAAATATCTGACTCGGATCTGCATATTACTTGATATTTGACAATAAATGACATGGAATTTTATTTATTTATGTTGTTTTAATAGTTCTGTTGTTACTGCAGGTTGGAATTATACCTTGGTTGATATTATCTACCAGGGTTAGCAAATTTGTCTGTCAAGTCTTCTAGTAGACTGAGGATTTTGAACGATTTGCATATCTTCGCCATAAAAGAAAAAAAAGAAGTAATGCTGTTCTCCAATTACATTCAAAGCATGAGAAGGCTCAGGAATTTGGCATCATTTCTTCCCATGTCTTGAACTTTTGTTGTTTATTTATTCTGTATAAATCCAGTTTTGGTGTAGTAAGTTGAAAATTAGCCTCTTGTAACACATTCTCTGTACTTCTGGAAAACTTAGAGCAAGAAAAAGGAGAAAGATGTGCTCTGAGTGTGTGGCAGATGGATTTTTATTTGTTTCTGAGACAATGAACATCATTGTTCATCATTTCTATGCTCTCCTTAAATTTCATTATAGTAAATTCTTTTATTTTTGGTTTCATGCACTCCTTTGTGCTCTTTGGCTCAACTCAACTTCTGATTTATATTGACACACGGAATAAGAAAATATTCTCTAAAAGTAAGTTATTTTTTAAAATAAATGGAGCTGAAATATCAATTTGCTTTCCTATTTTATTTTTCTATTTTATTTCTTAACCAACACAATTATTAAAAGGCTTAATCATAAAAAAATTTTGAATTTTTGAGTTTTTTTTTTTTTTATTTTGTCAATACTATTAATTTTATCAATCAATACCTAGAATAATTTTTTATTATTAATTTTAGTTTCTGTCCAGATTCCGAAGCTCAGAGAAAAAGGGCAAGCAGTTAGTGCGAGCTACCGAGGGTGCTACAAAGGGCCTAGAGTTCGTCAAAGAGTTTATTAATCGTAAAATTGCATCAAATTCTTTCAAGCTTGTGATGAAATGAAAAGGAGATTGTCTTGAGAATGCAATCTTCTAATTTAGAGATTCTAAAAGTAAAGATAAAAGGCTAAAGAATGCCTGCATGGTGGTAAGCAATCTTCTAACTTATGGGGGTGTATTGGACTAAGACTCTATTAAAAAATTTTTAAAATTCTAATGGTATTCAATCTAGATTTTTTTGGAGTGTATTAAAATTTTATGGTATTCAATTTATACTCTTATAAAATTCATAAAAATATGATACTATTCAATTATGACAATTTAAAATTCATACAAATTTGATGGTATTCAAAAAATTACTGATTTGAAAGGATTATATAAAATTATTTATTTCGTTGGATTTTAAAGTGCTAGGTATGAATAAAAGAGTCATCCATAAATTCATCATTCAATCAAAAGATTTCAAAAATCTTTTAAAATATAATAGAGTCTCAACCACTACACCTCTTTAATAGAATGGAAGCGGGGCAAGAATTTTAACTAGCTGTATAGGCATCCGTTTTAAAATTTTATTATCTGTATCCTCTTTAAACCCGTTTAAAAACTTAAGTACTCATATTCGAACTCGTTTAAATATTTATACCCGTATCCATTCAAAATCCGATGAAAATAACTCTTAAATGGGTAGGGTACCCACAAATCTTTAACTATCTAAATTTCGAACTTATTAAAATAATTTTTTTACTAATAATGGATAGGGTACCCATCATGGAAACCGTTTAATATAACGATTAACAGGAGCGCGGGACGATTGCTGACGACGCTAGCCATTGCAAACCTTTCATGGTCTCTGGCGGTAAAGTTTTAACAGAAAAAAAAGATTTTGGAGAAAATGATGCATGTTACTTTTTGATTCCTCATTGTTTTTTAGTTTTTTTTTTTTTTTTTTTTTTTTTTTTTTTTTTTGTGTTCTAAAGCCTTTTAATTTGTGTAATTAGGTCTTAAAATTAATTTTAATTTGATATATAAAAATAATTTTATTTGCATTAAAGTCAATCAAAATTCATAAAATTCTAATGAAATTTATGAAAATTTTAGAAAATACTTCAATTCTGTCAAACTCAATGATTCTTTTAAAAATCTACATTAATCATAATCATAATCCAATACACCCCTTAGAGATTCTAAAAGTAATGAGAAAAGGCCAAAGAATGACCGCATGGATATGGGCCACATGGACGTGTGCTGGCGTGTAGTTGAATAAGCAACAAATAAACGAATTCCAAACAGAAGTTGTAATTGGCAAGGAAAAATAAGTTAGGTAATAATTAAAATTAAAAGTATAGACTAAATCTACCAAATGTGTTTAAGTTGATGTTTTTTTTAGTGATTTAGCCTTATTAAAACTCACATTTTTTTTTCTTACTCTTTGCAAAGAAAGGAAAAAGTATGTAGTGTAGAAAATTAAAAATATTATAACATAATTAATAAATCTTTTGAATTTCATATATTTTGAGTTATTTTACACCATAAATTTATTCCGTAATATACACGACAAAATAAAGTTGTAAAATGTAAACTAATAAAGCTAATTTTGTAATTGTAAAAAGAAAAGGACAGTATAACAAATTTTGACAAAATATGTGTCTGAATTGTAATTAAAAACAAATTGGGGGGTTCAAGTATAATTTGACTAAAACGGGGAACAAAATAAAATGTCGATACGGGGGTGTAGGAGCGAAAATACTCGTGGTCTTACTCTTTTGTTTGAACCTACCGGCTAGGGTTCTCTTCTTTGTATTTTCTCCATTCCTCAACCTGCGACGGAGCGAGAGATTCGTTAGGGTTTTGAAAATTGGGTACAAATAAACGCAATTTCCCATCGGAGTTCCGAATCTCCTTAATTTCCACAGAGAATCGAACAGCGCCTCCTAAAGATTTCAAAGACGCGCAACCATGTTTGGATCGAGAGGGTAAGTGTATAAAATTTGATATATATATTTTTAAATTTGCTGGAAATTTTGTTGCGTCTGTTATATGTGTTTGTGAAATCAGAATTATATGATAATTGATCATTAGGTTGAAGACTGAACTTTGATTTGCGAATTGGTCCTTTGGTCTTGTTTTGTTTTAAACGGGAAAATAAATTTAAAGAATATAAATTTCCTCTTGTGTGCAAATGAAATTAAAAAAGAAAAAGAAAAAGAAAAATATGAACCTTTTCTAGTTAATATTTTCCTTCATATCTCGTGCGTATGTATCTGAAAACCAATTAAACATTGGACATGATTTAGTATCGGATTCAATAATTAATTGTTTTTAGGATGGTAATTTTTATCCAATTTTCGTAGTTATTTATGAAGATGTTTTGAAACCATTCATTGATATGCTGGCGAATGAATGAGAAAGTAGTGTATTTTGTGGGAGAAACATATACCCTGTGTATTGAAGTAATTGGTGTAGTTTTAGAGAGCATAAGTTCATGTAAAACCTACGTTGAAATCCCATACTTTCAATGTGAATTTGAGTCGAGTCACATACGTTATCTTGCACTAGGATTATAATAATGATATATATATTCAAGATGCTCTACTTGCTGATCCTTTCTTATTGCATCATTTGGTTGAGATTTTGTTACTACCATTAGAGATAACATTATATATTTTTGTCTTGCTTTTTCCACTGGTGATCAAATGTTATACTTTTGCATTGCCTTGCATTTCCGGTTTATCTATGGTTTCTTTTAGGAGGGATGTTAAATATGGTACCTCTATTTTTAAAGAAAAAACTGTAGGAATATTAGGTGTCAGGGAAGTGTGGGTTGGGTTTGGTTTTATTAACAGGTTGAGTGGGGATTTTTCTTTCTTTTGGGTGTGGATAAATGAAGGGCAATGTTGGGAGGCGGGGGGGTTTCGGATGGGTACGAGGTCGGCTCAAAGAGACAAAGAATGATGGAATCAAATCCCTACTTCGCAGTGAGCAGTGGTCCGAGCGGCTTCCAGCCCTACAGCTATGGTGGAGGATTTCAGCCTCCTCCCTTTCCTGTGGTTCGTCTGAGGGGGCTTCCTTTCAACTGCACTGACATTGACATCTTCAAATTCTTTGCTGGACTGGATATTGTTGATGTGCTGCTGGTCAATAAGAATGGACGTTTCACAGGAGAGGCTTTCGTCGTCTTTGCAGGGTCTATGCAGGTTGAGTTTGCTTTACAGAGAGATCGACAGAACATGGGCCGTAGATATGTGGAAGTTTTTAGGTGCAAGAGGCAGGATTATTACAATGCTGTTGCAGCAGAGGTGAATTATGAAGGAATCTATGACACTGATTATCATGGAAGTCCACCACCATCTAAAGCAAAGAGGTTCAGTGATAAGGAGCAATTGGAATATACTGAGATTTTGAAGATGCGAGGACTACCCTTCTCTGTGAAAAAACCCGAAATAATAGATTTCTTTAAAGAATTCAAGCTGGTTGAAGAAAGGATACACATTGCGTGTCGCCCAGATGGGAAAGCTACTGGTGAGGCATACGTAGAGTTTGTTTCTGCTGAGGAAGCAAAAAGAGCCATGAGCAAGGATAAGATGACCATAGGATCAAGGTATGTGGAGTTGTTTCCTTCAACACCAGATGAAGCCAGAAGAGCCGAGTCAAGATCAAGGCAATGAAGAGTCGAGGATTCGCTGACTCGGTTTCAGGCCAGCGATGATTCACTGCCATCTTTACATGAATCAGTTGTGTTGCTAAAGCTTACTCTTTACTAGGTTGTATGCTCAGAATATTCTTATACTTGCTTCTCGAAGGATGGATTTTAGTTTTAATGGTGAGACTGTGATAATGTTTTCTTTTCCTGTCTTAAGTTAACTGTTAGTTTAAGCTGATCAAAGTAAAGGTATAAAGCTTGAGTTTGAGACTCCCTTACTGTCGTCTTACCAATTCCGGTCGTTGGCTCTCTTCATGATATGGCGGGATCAACGTGTTTTTGGTCGTTATTATTATTTTTTTTTTCCGTCAATTTTTATATTTGAAAAAAATTTTAATTCGTGAATCCAATTATTGTTACTTTAAAAAATAAGTCATTGAGAAAGAAAATAAATCATTTCTAAGAATTCAATTTACAATATTATTATTTTCTGACTCGGTGGCATTTTTGACGGTCGGCTCATTAAAGGGAGTAAATTTTTGTAAGCTTTCGTCATTTTTTAAGCTTTTGTTCGTTTTCTAACTTAAAAAATTTAAATTACATCAATTAAACTTAAATTACATTAAAATACACTTTCTTTTCTTACCTATATATTTAAATATTTTTAATTATTTTTTGATCTCCTCTGTTGTTTTTATGTAAAATATTTTTAGAGTATTATGTAAAATATTTAATTATTCACAATATGCTTATGGAATAAAATTAAATAATGTTTTTTAAAAAATGATTTAAATGGAAATTAAATGACTTGAATTATATTGTTAAAAAAATGATGAAATTGAGATTGTAATTCAATATAAACTACCTCTTCTTTCAAATCAAAAATAAAAATTATTATTTAGACATAAGACATCATTTTATATTTGAGTTAATTTTATCAAAAATTGGTTTTTTATATTTGAATTTAATTATTATTATCATTATTTTGCAATTAGCTTTATTTTTTTTCACTTTACCAATAGAATAAGCAAAAACCAAAAAAAGCATAAATCAATTGAATATAAATGTGGAGGTACATGTTCCTATTTATGTGATACATCAACTCAGCAACTTTCGCTCACGCGCCACCATGAGTGAACCTCCGTCTTATCCTCCAATTGATCCAACAACCTTCGACCTAATCGTCGTCGGCACTGGCCTACCAGAATCCGTGATCGCGGCCGCAGCCTCCGCTTCTGGAAAATCAGTACTACACCTTGACCATAACCACTTCTATGGATCCCACTTTTCCTCTCTCTCCATCCCCGACCTCACCTCTTTCCTCAATTCCAATTCTACTCCACCACCTTTTCCCACCTCCTCGACCACCTCAGCTAACGCCGATGATTTCTCCGTCGTAAATCTTGCCATTCGGCCGCTGTATTCGGACGTCGAAATTTCCTCATTTTCCGCTCAACTTTTACAAGAACACTCTAATAAATTCAATCTTGATGTATCCGGACCTAGGGTTTTATTTTGTGCGGACAAGTCCGTTAATCTTTTGTTAAAGTCAGGAGCAAGTCAATACGTTGAGTTCAAGAGTATAGATGCAAGTTTTGTAGGTGATGAGAATGGAAATTTATGGAATGTGCCGGATTCAAGGGCTTCTATATTCAAAGATAAGAGCTTGAGCTTGATGGAGAAGAATCGGTTGATGAGGTTTTTTAAGTTGGTGCAAGGACAATTGGCTGCCACTGCTAGTGGTGGCAGTGGAGGAAATGAGAATCAAGAAGAAGAAGAAGAAGCAGAGAGCAGTAGCAAGATTTCAGTGGAGGATTTGGAGAGTCCTTTTGTTGAGTTCTTGACTAAAATGAAGTTGTCTTCCAAGATTAAATCGTACAGACTGCTTTGTGATCTTTATCTATCTGTTAGTGAGAGTTCTTTTTATATCTATACCCATTTTCGTCTATTTTTAGTAAAACTTTTTGTTTTTTTTTTACTTTATATTCAAACTGGTTTGTTCCAATCTCTGAATAGCATATTTGCTGACAGTCTACTGATATTATTCTGTTCTACTTTCTGCATCCGAAAGTCTCATAACAAACTGAAAATGATATATTCAACTAACTAGTGGCAATCACACTTCTGTACTTGTGTTCAAAATGTCTGTTGGAATTGCTCTGTTTCTTGTAGATTGCTGCTATATTTTTTTTGGCCAATTATAGTACTATATCTTTTACAGAGCATAATTCAGTTTGGAGACTTTATTTTATCCCCTTTACTCTCTGCAGGATTATCCTTTATGCTATTGCCATGGCAGATTATGATCAAGACAACATAGGAGCATGTAAAGGTTTACTCAAGACAAAAGATGGAATAGACCGATTGGCTACGTATCAATCATCAGTTGGCAGGTTCATACTTCAATCTTTTTAAGTCATAGATGTTGCCAGTTATCCTCCATTTTCAAATCTGAGCAATTTGTACTTGTTGCTGGCACAATATTGATGCCAGAAATGCAATCTTCTTGATATCCCTTTTTTGATGTATGCCTTGAGAAGTAAGTGTAGGATGAAAACTTTTACAAATTGGGTCAGCAATTTAGATTGGATCACTGCTGCTCTTTATTAACTGGTGTTAATGTTTCACTTTTTAGGTTTACGAATGCACTTGGGGCTTTTATTTATCCTATTTATGGTCAAGGGGAAATGCCACCAGCCTTTTGTCGCCGTGCTGCAGTCAAAGGCAGTATCTATGTAAGTTACGCTCATTGGTGCTGTTATTTTTTTTCCCTTTGGTCAAATATGGGCTTTGATTCAGGTTAATTGTGCCTTTTTGGCAATCAAATGAATATCTGATTCTCTAATATCCTCGGGTTGCTTAAAGCTCGGTACTTCTAAGTGTATTTGGGTTTTGAGGGTGTATGGAACCCCAGATAACTATCATATTGCTTCCATCCCAAAATGAAGGGGAAGTAATGAATTTGTAGATAGTGTTCCATATGGAATTTTTCTTATAAAGTGAAAATGTAAAGTTGTAGCTTTTAAAGCTAATATACTTATCTGCATTTGAAACTTTTTTCATACAGGTTTTACGAATGCCAGTGATTGCTTTGCTTATGGACAAGGTGACAAAATATGCTTATTGTTTGCTTAATATATGAATGATATAAATGAGTGCTACTTTTGATATCTTATAGTTTGATCTAAAATTTTCTAGAGTAGCGGCGGGTACAAAGGTATAAGATTGGCTTCTGGTCAGGACATATTTAGCCAGAAGCTCGTCCTGGACCCATCCTTGACAGTTCCATCACCCTCAGCTTCTCCATTGGATTCTCCGCATGAAAATTTTCAATTTTTATGTGTGAGAGATGTTAAACAGAAGGTGGCTAGAGGAATATGCATTATAAGGAGTTCCTTGAAGCCAGATATAGCAAATTTTCTTGTTGTATATCCTCCTCGATGTAAGATTAATTTCTAATTTTACTCTTGTATTTTGACGCAGTTAAGAGGAAGACTAAAAACTACCCCTTTTATGTTTTTGAAATTTGTTTTTCTCTAGCCTTGTACCCTGAGCAGATGACATCAATTCGAGCCCTCCAGATAGGTGGCAGTTTGGCGGTTTGTCCTCCAGATACGTAAGTTTGTATTTATTCCTCAAAAAAGATATATATTACCATCTGAAAGCAAAGCTCTTGCTGAAACTGAAATATGAATATCATAGGATTTTTAAGTTATATTAAGTCAAGGAAGATAAATACAAAAATAGAAGTGGAAGACTGGACCGTCGCTCAATTTAGAGTTCCATGGACTTTTCTGAGAAGGATGTCCTAAAGCATTGACAACTGTGAGATTTAAAATCTTGGATGTAAAGGAAGAAAAATGAATCTGAACTGGTTTCAGTTTCTTGGTAATTTTTTTACAATATTGGATTCTGCTTTGGAGTCCTGTGAGTAGGCTGCTTGATCCAAGAGATTATGTTTGGGAAATGCCTAGCTCTTTTTTTATTTTTTTCAGTTCCTTGGTGAGACTAGCATTGGGTATATGAAAACCATGATTGGAAATGTTGTTTAATTTTCTTCATAATATTGTGATATCAGAGTTGGCAATTTCCTGTTCCTTTTATTAATCTTTTATCTTTTCTTTTTTGCTTTTCAGGTTTGTACTGTATCTTTCAGCTTTGTGTGATGATGTCCATCAGGGGAAGAAGCTATTAAATGCAGCCATGAATGCACTTCTCACTTGTCCTGATTCTGGACAACCTGAAACTAGTTCCCTAGATCAAACTGAGAATGCGGTAGCAAAGCCCATATTACTTTGGAGTGCGTTGTATATTCAAGAGCTGACTACAGTATGCTTCTTTCCTTGGCTTAGATTTTTCTATGTATTAAGATTTCTATAGATAATCATAACTACAAGATGAAGCTAAATAGTTAACAGGATCATGCTTTACTCAATTAAACCTCTGTCAGTTAGTGAGCTTAGTTATGAGGATTACAATTGATACTCTAATGAAAAATGATATAATTTTATATATATCATCTGTTGTTAGTTAAGTGAAACTTATTCCTAAACTTACGTCGGGGGAATGCCCATTACACTTCAATGGTCACTTAATAAGTTTAGGTTTTGTTGGCTAGAGACTTGAAACTTGTCTAGTGACTAATGACTGAGTTCTGGAACTTATAGGTGCCTGAAAAAGGGCTTGTTGACACTTATATGCAAGAAAAGATCTGGAGTTCCAGAGCTTCCTCTCCTTCCTCTCTTTGTCATGTTTTCTTCTGCTTTTCCTCATATATTCTTCTCTGTTTTCTGGCTTTTCTCACTATCTCATTAATTTTGAATTCTTCTCTGTTTTATCTTCCTCCTTTTCTTGGTTAATTTCCTGTTCTCTCTCCTTGGCTGCTGTTCCAATCCCGTTTCACTGTCTCATCTCATCTCCTTGATGCCTGTCATCACTATCTAGATGTAATTTAAGTTTCAACTTGGGGTTGCTATAACTGTTTTAAGCTTTTAACAGTGAAATATTAGACTGCTGCTTGAGTGACGTATGACTTTCTTATTGTGCTGGTTCCTAGTTTTCTCAGTGCCTCTAGTAGGTCTGGAGATTCAATCTGCTTTTTTGTATTGATTACTGGTTGGTTTATATAAGCCTTGCCAAATTATTTTGAGGTCAACATGCTTTTACTTCATGCATCATTACTGACTGATTGACTTAGAGAATCCAACTGTCTGGATAATATGTAGAGTTTGGATATATAAATGTTTATGAACTTTAGGAGGAGTTTATAGATCCCAAAGCATTGATATTGACATGGGTTTGACTTTTGATTCCTTCTTGTTATACTTCAGGCTCAATTTGATTCTATCAGCTCCACTTCCATGCCTGATGCAAAGCTTGACTATGGTGATGTCTTAGATTCAGCTATTAAGGTATTTTATTTTCCTTTTCATTTTTTGGTGAATATAAGTTTTTATTATCCCAAAATGTCTATTTCAATATGTTATCAGTTTAATGTATTGACATTGGCAAGTTTTCTGAATGCCCTGTTTTAATAAATTGGTCAAGAGTAACATTTATGCCAATTTATTAAAATGACTGAAGAACATGTGCAACTTTTCTGGTCTAACTATATGAATGTTTCATTTACTCGTCTCCCATAAATTATTTCATGTTATTTAATAAATTTTATTTACTGCAATTAAAACATTATCAGAATTATCTTTGCTGACAATAATTCGGCACTTTTGCTTGTACTCCACAGCTGTTTGAGAAGATGTATCCAAATGAAGAGTTTTTCCCAGAGACAGTCTCGCCTGAGGATTCTGAGAATGATGTTGGGCTCAGCTGAGAGACATAGTGGTGTTTTCCTGTACTATACAGTTTCCCTGTCACATGATCGAGTAATGTCAGAGCATTGTTACTCGCCTGAGCAGAGAATTCTGAACAACATGGTGAGTCAGCTTAAAGACCGAGAGCCTAGAGGTGCTTTCCTGGACTCTGCTTTGCTACCAATAGTCTTATTTCCTCAATTTGGGTGAGAAACTTCGTAGGTTATTGTTTGCTTGTAAGTTACTGAAAATTGCACCACGTTTTGTTGTGAAGTAGAAAAGAGCTGATTTGGAGACACAAATTTGTGATAAATTATTTGTTTGCAGACTTCAACTCAGTTAACCTTTTTTTTTGTCGTTGAAGTCCGATGATTTTTTGTCGGATCTGTGGCTTTGTGATCATGCTTCACCAAGTAGCAGCCTTAGCACTAGGCTGTAATTTGGACTGGATAAAAAGCGAATAAAACCGACCGATCGACATGGATTGGCCTGAACCATAAACTTTGGTTTCAATGGTTGTTCAGTGGCTCGAGTATTTGTCTGTGTAAACATAGAAGACAGGTCGGTTGTGCCATTCTGTGCAACTTAAAACTGACCGAATAGGTTTCTTTTACTTGAACGTTTAAAAGAAATATAATCTCCAAACCTCGCTTATTCAGTCAGCTTTGTTTCAATAGCTGCACTGTTCAATTACAATTACAATTAAAAGCAAAGTGTAAAATTTTGAAACATTTTTTGTGAAAAGTAATTTTGGAAAATGAAAAATTTTAAAATCGTTTGTTTATAATAATGAATAAATTAAGCCTAAAGACAAATAATAATGATTATTTGATAGATGAATCTTTTATTTTCATTTTGTTCCGTTTACAGTAAATCTTCATTAATATCTAAAAACCATTTGTTTGCAACTACTTCTCTCCATACGGTTAGAAATACTTCTTTTCCATTTAATAACTTCGTCTACGAAAGTATCATACTTACGAATTTGAACATATACAATTTTTTTTTCTCATTTTCTTTTCTATTTTTATTGGCCAAATGCATATTTTTATCAAGAACTCATAACAAAGAATCTTGTGACCCACTTAACTTTAGTAATGACTCTTTGTATCTCTCAACTGAAAAATTTAACTAGCTTTGTGCCCTTCTACAGTGCTTGATAAATACGTGTATCACACACGTGTTGACGTGTAAAACCAATAAATAAATTATATTCTAATTATATCAATACTAGTGACGGTCTCTCGCGGATTTTATGCCAGTCACCGCTTTTCTTTGACATCTCTTATAACTTTTTCATGGTATTTCACGATTCGCGATCTGAAAAACTTGAGTCTCTCATCAATTCATCAATGATATTTTCAATTCTTATCTATCCTCAAGATTCACTATACATTCTATAAATTAATTGTAGTTGAAACTGCCTTTTTCTTTTCAATTTTAAAAAATCAGTATTAGAAATAAAAAGAGAGAGAGAGTTGAAGCTTTGTCGTTGTGGTATTACTATTAGAGATTTCCTAATTGTACAGTTGAGGTTTTTGTTCTTCCTTTTTCTCTTTGGTATACTTATATCACTGTTGTTGTCATCGCTGATTTTCAAAATTGAATGATTTCATGATAGTTTTTATTTAATAGTCAAAAGAAACGACAATAGAAGCCAAAAGAAAATGATAAGCTGGAGGAAATTTTTTAAATCCTTATAAGTCTTCATTTTAAGTTTCTAACAGAGACTGAAATGGAGAGTGTGGATCCATAATAGGAGGAGGTAAAGAGAAAGTTTTATTTTGGTAACCTATGGATTGTGCATGGGTTGTTTGAGTTTGGAAGGAGGAGTGCCACGTTGGACACACTTGGTATTAAATTAAGTTCTCACTCTCCTTCAAGTGATTGAACGCACGCTATGTATATCCTACGTGGTGAGGTGCATAGCTACTGAATAAAATAAAAATTTAAGGTCATGATGGGTCCGCAAAATTCAATGGGCCACAAAAATAATCGGTGAAAATTCAAGGTTAAATTTATGCATTAGGCCCCTCGATAACATTCATCTGATGAACATGTTAAGCATTTGATATTACATTCATCTACCAAAGTATTGCATTAGTTTATGTAGCACATGGTCATATTATCTTAGACATTCTTCTCTCCTTTCTCTCCAACTTCTACTACTTGCATCTTTTGTCTAATTTGGTCATTTCTAATATTGACCAATCTTGTGTGACCATACTTCCATCTTAAAATATATATTTTTATATCATTCATTTAATGAACATGTTGACCCCAACATTCACGAATTGGAGATAAGTGGACTTTAACTGTTGACATCCGTCATAGGATAAACCACCGCTCTCAGGCCTGGACTGATTCTATCGGCCAACGATAGATAATAACTCTATGTTCACTCCCATACAAGATTGTTGTTTTCACTGTTGTCCTATTGATATATTCCTATCACATAAAACATCTATAAGACTTTTTCAAGTGGAATAACAAGTGATGCCGTTTCTCAAGTTAAAATGGAAGAGTACTAACACAGCTCAGTTCATATTCAAGCGGATCGTACGGTATTCCTTTTAGAATTAGGGCTCAATTGAAGCCCAAGTTCTTCATGGGCATGGACTTCTAGAGTTGGGCTTTTCAAAGCCCAACAAATTGCAGTCAAAGCCACTGAGAAGAAGACAAAGCTGAGTACTAAACTTTTTCAACTGTCCTAACGGTCCAAGCACGTCAATCGAGGGGGTCCAATGGCATTCCTGTAAATTTCTTAATGCGACTTTTCCTATTCCTAACTTCTTTTGCCACTTCTCAGACATGCAGTTGAGGTAGTTGGTATTGCTTTCGTGACCCAAATATTCTTTTCTTCTTTGACCCAAATACCCTCTGACTAACTATCAGTTTTATTTATTTATTCATTTTTACTATATACATATCCACAATCACCTCTTCATCCAATGGTGATAATTTTAAATTTTAAATTTATAATTTTGTAATTTGCTGATTGGTCGATCTTATTGGACTTTGCATATGTAGATTTAACTATATATATTGCAAGACAACTGGGATTTTGAAAATGCGATTGCACAAAACATTTCTTTTATTTATTTTTGGCACTTATATATAGCATATTTAGATTTCTGGCACTACTTTCCATAATATAATTTCAATCTTGGTGTAAAATTTAGTGAAATTACATTTGTTTTAATTCCTTTATATATATATATATTAAAATGATTTAATATCACTTGATTTAGTAGTCGAAATGCAAGTGTTTGCCGAATCGAGTGAATGTGTTGGTATTTCCATCGCGGTCCGATTCAAAATGGATTAATTTTTAAATTAGTGGTAAGAGAATATTTTTTTTTTCACAAAAAAAGTACATTCCTTCTGCCATTGATACAGTATTTAAGCAATTTTGGAATGTCTTTACTGGATATACATATAGAGGTAGACAGTTATGGGAAGTCTAAGGGACACTGTAAATGATTCACCTCACAATCAAACAAAACTACCATCATTCCTATGCTCATGCCTCTCCATTCACATTAGAGCATAGGAATTAGTGTTTTTCTTTTTAATTTTAAAATAGTGGTGGAGATAACTCAATTTTGATTTTAATTTTCTGACTTATCACACAAATCAATAGATAGTTTGGTTCTGATATTTTTTGCATATTAATTCTAAGATTATAAATCATAATGATGATATCTACACTTAATAATTCTAACGATGATATCAATACTCAATAACAAGACTTCAAGTCGAACTCAGATCATTGAATTTTATACTCCGCAGTTTAACCATCTCATTTACGACATACTCTTTTTTTAAAGCTAAATGCTTATATATATATAGATTTGCTTGGATGGGGAAATTGAATGAAAATATATACTATTTTAAAAATTTAAAAATTTGATGAATAAAATTTAATAATTTCAAGGTCTTAGATATGCAATTTGCATTTTTAGTAAGTTCAGATTTATTTAATTTTTCAAGTAACAAAAACATGAACTTGAATTTATGTGGAGTCTATTAGAATAAAAAAAAAAAAGAGAGTAAAATATAAAATACAATTGAAAGCAAAAAGGAGAGAAGCTGTTGTATTTAATATGGGTTGGCTGGACCTGCAGGTTAAATTTAAAGTCTTAAACCAACTGAAAAAGATCATGCAAACTTGTTATAGTTTTGCAGTGTCTAAATCCATTTCTTGTTTGGTTCAATGAACTCTATCTACGCACTGCATTCCTGCTAACTGCTTCCCTTTCTCTAATCTAATCATGATTTCATCTTCCTCATGGAAGACTCTTGTCAAGACATTTCCTTAACAGCTCTCTTAGTCTTTCAGAACACCATCAACACAGGTTTATTTATGATTTCTTCTTCTTTTTTATTTTTTTAATAAAAATGAAATCTTTATCCCAAAAATGAGGTTGATTTTTGATTTTTAGTTTTTGGCATTTCTTGACTGCTTGTTTTTGTGTGGGTTTTGCAGAGTTGATTAGGTGTTTGCATGTGTACCGATTGGAGGATGGGAAGGAGAAGGAAGTTCAGAGAGAGTTCCTATTCTCTGTTGATAACCCATATATTGAAATAGCAGCAAACCCACTTCTCATGTTGGGGAGATTCAAAGTTATGGAGCTTTTTGAAGGGCAAGTGATTGGTTTGTGGCAGTGTATGTTTGCATTTCATGCAGACCATCCTCCTCATTTGAGTCACATTCCTTCTTTACTCTCAATTTCTAGGTAACCCATTGTTTCAATTTCTATAATTTTATATCTTTTTTCCAAGATTTCCCCCATTTTCCCCCAAATTTCAATTTGGATATTCAAGTCCTAGTGAGTGCTAGGGCTTTTGTCTTGTAAGTTTTGTGAACTTGCTTTGGTGCATTAGAGGAAATTTACTGATTTGATTAATGTTATATCAAATGGGGTTCTTTAAATTGTAACAGGAGGAGAGTAGGGATAAAGAAGCCTATAATCTTTTAGAAAGGGTTTGAACTGGTACATTTTAGGCCTAGTAATTTTTTAAATTTTCAATACTAGTGCCTTCTTCTTGTTGATGACTGATGTTTTTTCACAAACTGTCTTATACATTTCAAGAATTTAAGGGTATACACCATTCCCTATTTGTCTCTAAGTATATGCTTCTTTTGTTGAAGAAGACACTAACACATTTCCATTAGTTAGGAAATTGTTATGTTTCAGTTTAGATATCAAATGAAATTATTATATTTTAGTACTGTTTATTGAATCTGTGCACATTAAGTTTGGGGAATTTCCATAGTCCAATGAGAACTTCGTTCTTTTAGTCGTTTTGATCAAGGTAAGCAAAATCTACTATCAACACAACATATCTTGATCAATTGAGACGTTTTGATTATATATTTCTAATTATTTTTATATGTTCAGAAATCCCAAGCTGAAATCAATCCCAACACTGGCCAATGATCTCCAATTAATTTTTAAGCTGAGCAGCAGAACAGCAGACGGAGAGTCATTGCAATTTTTATCAAAGGGAAAATGCGAAAGGGCAAGAGGTGATTGCTGCCAATCTAAGAAAAGTCTGCCTGTATTGGATCAGGATCTCAACTGTCTTCCTTATTCAATTGCTACCCCTGAACTATCAAATGATCAACAAACTGAACCAAGTGCACCAGGTCCAATATCTGAGCAAGCTCTTTAAAATTTGTGGCTTATCATTCTAAGGATGATTTATTTCTTATTTGTTCTTAAATAAACTCATTTTAATAAAACTGAAGTAACCTTTGTTAAAGGTTATAGTTTTGTTTTGCTAAAATACTTTGTTCTTGCTTCCAATAAATTTCACGAAACTGATTTTTTGATTAATTATAGAGAACATGTTTAATTTTTTTATAGTTGACTGTAATGCTGCACATGCAGAGGAAAGTTGCAGTTCTGTGGCAAAGAAGAAAAAGAGAGCAGCTACTGAAGACATAGCTAGAATTGCTTTAGAAGATCTTGTCAAATACTTTGGTCTTCCTATTGCAGAAGCTTCAAGAAACCTGAAAGTTGGACTCACAGTGCTCAAGAAGAAGTGTAGGGAATTTGGCATCCCCCGATGGCCGCATAGGAAGATCAAATCCCTTGACAGTCTTATCCATAATCTCCAGGTCTTTTCTGTTCCTTTGAGATGTACCAAATTGAATTATCCTGCTTCACTTATGAATTGAAAATCATCGTAGTAGCTTAGCCTGATTTCTCTTTTTTGAAGCTCATGCGCATTAAGGTTCTATTTGGCATTGTTATTTGAGGTATTGTTGAGAAAATCACTGTGTCGGAAATATTATTTAGAGGTCATTAAAGCTTTTTTTAGCTAAACTTCACATGTTTTGATTATAAAAGCTTCAAACTACTAAGCAACACTTGCAACCATGTTTCCAACATTTAAAATGCTAGTTTTTGGTTTTTTGAAAAAGCAGTTTCAACCACAATCCCAAATAGATTATAAATTGGCTACTACCTTCCCTATTTTCATAGAGAACCAATAAGAACATTTGCTTAGAACATCACAATGACTGGCTGAACTGTTTCATGTTTATGAACAATGTTATACGTTGCTGAACAATTATGGAACACAGTGCTTTGTTGGATTAATGTCAATATATGCATATTCATGTGTGTGCATTCATTTGAATCTGCACGTAGTACTTGCTTGTTGATAGAAAAGATTGTATAGGAAGAGGCAGAACGGCAAAAGCAAGAGAATGAGAATGCTGCAATGGCTGTGGCGAAGAGGCAAAAGATGTTGGAGAAGGAAAAAGAAACTATAGAGAGGAAACCCTTCATTGAAATACAAAGTGAGACCAAGAGATTCAGGCAAGATGTTTTCAAGAGAAGGCACCGAGCAAGAGCTCTTAGAAACCAAGGCAGCCCATAAGTCACTCCCTGTGTCTCAGAGGGATTGGGATTACATGAACAGAATTATATATTCAAAAAGTTCAAACTTTTCAATACCATATGTACAGTTTTGCTTCTAAGGCTAACAGTTGCCTTTGAAATCCCATTTTATGGATTTCTGTTGCCAGACCATCTGAGTCAGGCTTTTCTAGCTCACAGTTTTGTGGGTCATCTCTGCTTGTTGAATGAGACCCTGGACTGAAACTGGTCAAGTATATTCTCAAAGTTGGCCCAAACAGTTTGCATATGGATTGTTAGAAATGGTTGAATTTTGCTACATTTTATAGAGAATATTATAAGATACTATTATAATAAGTATATTCTAAGACTAACCTTTTCTTTTTCCCATGTGTTTTGGTTTATGATGCTTTTATAAGATAAGGAAGGATTGTGCACAACCAGTAAGAATTTCAGACAGGTATTCATCTATGTGTGAAACTTGGAACTTTCTTCTGTTGCTACCTGTTTGGTTGTGTTTTCTTTCTTTCCTTTACTTTTTAACACTGTTCACTTCTTTTTTTTTATAGTTCTTTTTCTTTGTTAAGTTCATAGGATTCAAAAAGAACCAGCCGCTTAATTGATTTCATATTTTCATGTGTGAATAAATTGTTGCTATTGATATGCTCATGAACCCTCTTTATGTGTATACTTGTTGACCCTTCTTATATGTATGCTTCCACTTAGAAAACACATGGAGTGTGGAGAGATAGATCAAATATAGAAAAGAGAAAATTATAATACGGTCCCAATGATTTAAGAAATGTAACTAGTCAGTCATTCTTTGTGTTTTAGGAAATAGACTAAAATTTCCTTATACTATAAAATCATTCCGTCTAATTTTTTTTTTCTTTTCTGTTAGGTGCCTTATGAAATGATGAAAATACCTTTTTTTATCTCGTCACTTTTAGTATATTTTAAAAATATAGGGACAGATTAATTGTATTTCTCAAACCATATAAATCGAATTGTGATTTTTTAAGTATAAAATTTTAATATTTCTCTTTTAACCCTCACATTTTCTTGTTGATTTAATGGAAAAAATATAAAAATTGGACAGAATGACCTAATAATGTATCAGAACTAAAATATAAAGACAAATTAGTATATTTTAAAAAATAAAATAGTGTATTAGAAGCAAAATATAATTACAAATTGGTATATTTTTAAAAATAAAACAGTGTTATTGACCGTAAACCATGGAGATCATAGTGTAATTTTCTCTATAGAAAAAGGTCAAACTTTGTGGTCACTAAATGGTTTTAGTCCCAATGGGAATTGAATTTCTCTGTAGGTTTTCTCTTCTCTGGTTTTTTCGAAGCTGCCATGCCATGTTTATCCCACACCACCATCGTTCCCACTCCTTCGGAATAATGTCAACTTACCACTTACAGCCACCAACTTTTGTATTTTTAAGGTTGAGCCATTTCTTGATATAATGTCATGTTAGAAATTTAATCAGCAACCTTTTTTTTTTTTTTTTTTTTAAATCTAAACCGATTCAAACTGAATTACTCAAGCCAAATATAGTCAAATTTTACAAATTCAGTAACTGATCTAAACAGTATTTAATAAAAATCAAAGCAGCTGATTGTTTGCGGTTTTCTCTGTCACTCGAATAATCGAATTTATATTTTCAGATGGTTAATTCAAACCGACTACAAGGAAATTTCCAAATTGAAAATATTCCAATAGTAATATTTTCTGTCTCCAATTTTTTATTCCTAAAGCAACTATGTATTTAAATGTTAATCTGGTTATTCCGGATACAACCATTATCATTTACAACTAACCGCATCGCAATTGAATAACCAAGTTATTATTTATTAGTAATCTATCCAAATCATAATCTATTCAAACCGAAACTTATTTATATGGCAGCCGAACCAAATAAAAAATAGTTGGCTCGATTCGAATATTCTGTTGTAACTAGATTGGTAGATTGAGGACCAAACCAAATTAGAAGGGAAAAGGTTGGGTTGATAGTGTATGGGAGGCTTTTGTGTAGTTGCAGTGGGGAACAATATTAATTCATGTAGTTGAGTTTGACATGCCGATAAAAGTTGTTGGAGGCTGCTTTATTGTCTATTTCATAAATTAGATTTGCAATTTTGAACTTTCTCTTAATCTATTAAATTAAAATTTACCAAAAAGATAAACTTTTTTGAGAAAAAAAGAAGAATTTCTTTTTTAATTATCAATTGCAATCAAAAAAAAAAAATCAATAGAACCTTGAATAGAAGATATGAAAAATCAACTAATTTCAATCATTAATCCGTTTCTAAACTTAACATGTGAGGCTTATTAAATTCAAAGTTCTTAAATGGATTAAAAATAACCAATTTTAGGAGTAGAATAGGAAAAAAAATGAAACTTTGGATTGGTAATAACAAGTTTTAATCAAATAACTAATCACGTCTCAAAATTATTTTCAAGATGAATTTTTTAGGATAGAAAATTTAAAATAGCTTTAGAAACCGGTCAAGATTGTTATAATCCCATGTACTTTCTGCGTTATTAGTTGCTATATTAGTTGTTAGCTATTAGCAAATAGCAGTTTATATATCGGTTTAAATTAGGAGTATTTGGTAAAAATAACTTTTTAATTTAAAATGATAAAAACGACATTAGTTATCTAATTATCTGATTCGGAGGAAAAAAATAATGGGTATGATTATCAAAAAATTTTAATTAAATGCTAAATGTTAATGCTAAATGTTATATTATTTAATATTTTATAAAAAGTTCCCTCAATCTCTAAATGCTACAATTAATAGAGTAGAGAAGAGTTTTGACTTGATCAACACGCTAAAAGCCAATTCAAATATCTCGCCGAACTGCCTAAATTTAAAAAAAAAAAAAAAAAAGAAACGAAGACTTTTAGCGTGTGCTTTCTAATTTTAGGACATTCACGTTTTTTTAGTCAATTAATTTTTCGAATGGATAACAATATTAACCAAAACACTATTAAATTAAAAGCAATTTTATAAATTTTCAAGCATAAGTATGGGAGTTCACATACATAACCAAAATCTAAAAATTAAAAAATTAGATTCATTTCTTCCTTCAAACCAACATAATAAGTTATTTTACTTATATTTATTTTAAAAAAATTGTAATATTTTATTAATGTTAACCATTTGGTGTAGGACTTGATGACAAGAAGAGAAAGAAATTTGGTCATCAAAACCAAGTTCCACGCTCTTTGGTCTCGCTTGACCTTTCAACTCCAAATGGGTCATGGAAACCGACTTCTAAATCAATTCTATATTTATTTCTCTCCCTTTAGTTTTGTAATCCTAATTTTAATTTACGGCAGCTGATGTTTATCGGTACTAACCTCTTACTTCTTATTTTTTACTATCTCTTTCTCTTTATTTTTTTTATTTTTAATCTTTTTTTATTTATTTTAATAAACTTATATTTATTTTTTCTATAACATATCTGTTCTTTTATTTTGTTATGGTTGGTTGTTTTCATATTTAGAATTTTTTTCCCTTTTTTTGTGAGGGTAGTCCCTTCTTGTGAAGGTTTTTTTATAATTAAATAAAATTATAATATTTATTCTTATTTGGTTGGATACTTTAAATCTTGATTTGCAGATATAAATCTTCAATCGATGGAGCATGGTAATGCGGCATATTCTTCTATTGATACTATTGACACATAGTGGCAGAAACTCATCTGTATTTATCATATGTTGCAAATCATTGAAAAATCAATCTAATTATAGAAGATCCAGAGAAGTTATTATTTTCATGTTCAAATCAATTAATGAACTAGTTGCTATTATGAAGATTTCTATCTTTTGTCAAGATCAACTCCAAGCGAAAAGATCTAATATTATATATATATTTTTTAGTTTTAATTTCTTATTCAAAAGGATATGAATTTTTTTATTTCGTTAGAAGATCAACGAACTCTATTAGCTAATAAAGTTTTATGTCTGGTTATATGCTTATTTGTAATTCTTGATATATTATTATTAATGAATTACATTTCAAAAAAAAAAAATCAATTCCACATTTCTAATTTATTTAATTGTTTTTACTTTTAATTCACTTTCACATTGTTGAATTCATTTATTTTTTATTTTTATTATTTTTTCACCTTTAATAAAAAGGTAATTGGTTGATAAAATTACACGGAAAAGTGATTTAAGAATATAAATTTTGATGTTTGGTTGATACTTTGAATGTTATTTTTTCAAAGAAAGTTGAATTTTTACATTAGTGGATATAATTTTTATATATAAGTGGGAGAGTTGTTGTTTTTTTTTTTTTTTTTTTAAGGAAAATGGAGAGTTAGTTTTCCTATCAATGAAAAAGTTCCATTCAGATAAAATATTTAATAAAAAGGTAACCGATTGGTAAACTTAAAATATTTAATAAAATATATATATATATATATATATAAGTTTGTATTTGAAATCTATTGATTCAATTAATTTGGAGTTACACCGGTAGGTCTATAAAGGGGATAAAGTACTTCCATCCGAGTGTTCAAAGAGATTCATACTCAGAGTTCGAACTCTAACAAAAAAAAAAACAATAGTTTTTGTTGCCAAAATAAAAAAAAAATGAAGAAAATGATGGATCACAACAGAAAAATCTATTATGCTTAATTTATTCAAGGCAGGATCTAAATTAATATATTTTTTACAAATATTTACTAGTATTATTATTGACCTAATCTTTCATTTTCAATGTTTATCTTATAATATTGTTTTTCGAGGAATCTTATAATATAATAATGTAAGGAAGAAGTTCTATTTGTTTACTTTCCAAAAAAGTTTAGTGCCTCCATGACCAAACAACAAAATATATTTGTTCATTTATTAAATCCTGATCACACCATAAATAGTAAAGGTTTTTCGCGCTGTCCGTAAAGTGTATTCTCATTATTATGGAAATTAAAATCGCTTACCACCTCAATTAATATATTGTCAATACACGTAAAATTTATTAGTAAATAATATTTAATCTCTCAAATATAATTATAATTTCATCCATTCAATTTGGTAAATACATAAATACATTATAAAAATGACAAAATACTCTAACACTGTGAGATCCATCTGAATGATAAGGTTTTTTTTTTTTTTTTTTTTTTTTTTTTATCATTTTTCGTGCCTTCCCTTAGAAAAAATTTCTTTAATTTTCACAATCATACTAGAATTCCATCCATGAATAAGGGAGCTTACTCTTGTTTAATTTAAAATTTTATTAATTTTTTATTCAATTAATATTTCAAACACGTATCCAACAAAAAATACAACTATTATTCCTTATAAAAAAAAAATTATATTCCATTTCTTAGGATTTTATAAGACATAAAAAGGAAAGCATCCAATGACAACTATGCGCACTACAATTCATACTTTTTCATTAATCAATCATGTGATATCAGAAGTTGTAGTCATGACGTTACTATAAAACACATCGGTTAAAAACTCTGGTTATCGAGAGAACTCATAATCTTTTATTTTTCACATAAGATCAGCCGACTATAATTGTGTTCGATAATAATTTTTTGAATAAATTTTAACATTTTATGCCACGTGGAGAAGAAAGTTACTCGAGAAAAAGCTTAATAAGAAGCTTCCATTAAATGTATTATTATTATTAACTTTTAACTTTTACATGTGAATTTTATGCTATGTGAAGATTAAATTTATTAAAGAAAAAGCGATAATAAGAAACTTCCATTAGTCCTAGTGCCACAGTTTGGTGCATCAGCAACATCAGCCATCAGCCTAGTTTATACTTGTTTCTTGCCCGTTTTGCCCTAATGGTAAGTTTTGTGCATATCTTACGCGGAAAGTAAGAAAATGTTACCTCTTTTATATAGACCGTAATATTCTTTTGGCTCGTAAAATTTTCTAATAAATAAAAAATAAAATAATGGCACATATCTTATTTTGAAAATACTCAAAACCATGTTCTTTTGTCAAATGAATAGTATAGACTTATAAGCATGTAATGTCAATTGAGCTGTATGTGATTTTAATTTATCTCGATGCTATTTTTTGTGCATGGCACAAATAGATTAAATAAAATATACTATTTATCTTATATTTAAATAGATTAAGTATGAATTCATGGATGAAAGTAAATTATAATTTATTATTCTTGATTTTTGATTATTATCTATATTTTCTCACGAAGAGATAATCACGTTACTAATAAAATGACTAGTTATTTATTAAGAATTATGTAAATTGCCACATATAAAAAGAAGAGTTCACCTTTAAATAATTTTTATCATGAAAGGTATATGATAAAAAATTATATACTTGAGTTTTACTTTGATATTTCTTGAAAGAGATCATCAAAGTAATGACCATAGGTGACTTCTAAAGGAGCCATTACATAAAGCTAAAAGATCTCAAATTTAAAACTTCAATGGAAGCTGAATAGGGGTGAGTAAACTTTGGAAAAAATCAAAAATCAAAAATCAAAAATCAAATCAAATTATTTTCTATTTTTGATTCGGTTATTCAATTTTTAGTTAGAAATTTTCGATGATTTCAGTTCGGTCTTTGGATAAGTTATTTCAAAATATTTATTTTCTGAATAAAATTGAACCGTTTGATCGAACCAATATTACAAACCAAACCGATCAATTTAATTCGATTTTTATATTTATTTCAGTTTAATTCAGTTTCAAAGAAAATTTATTTTCGATTTTTAGTTTTTATGATTCTGTTTAATTCAAAACCAAATTGCCCATTTGCGCAAGCTAAAAAGCCGAGTTAAAAAAAAAAAAAAAATCATTGACGTGATAATTTGCCATAAAACACGGTCAAGGTAGTCTGCCACGTGTACAAACACTCTGGCAAAACATAATGTTGGTATAAGCATGATGATAGTTTGCATGCTAAGCATTATCATGCCTTTATTAGGTCATAGTTCGCTCCTTATATTTTACTTAACAATAGTTAACATCTAAGTTTTTTCACATCAAATTATAAAGGGGAAAAAAAAAAAATATCGAATGTGCTATTATCTGAAATATAAGGAATGTGAAATTCGTGCTCTATTAAAAAAGCTGCGAACATATTCTCCATTTCAACAAATTTAATATATAAAAATTCGAATTTTATAAAAACAGGGGCAAACCAATTTCCAATAGAATGAAGAGTGCTTGAAATGTGTGCAGTATTCAAGTCATGCACCATTGTTTAGAAGGAATTATAAAAATCTTGTAAGAAAAAAATTACATCCATAAAATGAATTTTTCATGAATTTTTTAATCAAAATGAAGAGAAAGAAAAAAAGTATAAAAACATTGCTTTGGAAATTTAGCTACATTCAATGCATTTTCTATACTTTAGATCTGTTCGGTAAAATTAGGTAGCTATTAATTATTTTAGTAGCGTTTAGCTGTTAGCTGTTTGAGAAGTTTTTTATGACATGTAAAAAACTAAACGTTACATGAGTTAACTTTTCATATAACGACTACCATAATCTCTGAAAGCTAGTACAAACGCTATGTTCACATAACGCTACCATAACCTATAAAAACTAATTCAAACGCTATATTACCGAACAACTTTTTAAATAGCGTTTAGGATTTTGGCTCATCAAAATGCTAAAAACTACTTAAAAAGTTGTTGCCGAAGATAGCTCTTGGACTCAATATTTTCAAATTAATGTAATAAAGAAAGCTATATAAAGGACAATATAGACTATATTTTGGTTTTTACCAAATTTAGTAAGTTTATCTAAATAAACGGAATAGTCTAATTATAAATTTTGTCCAAATAAATCAAGAGGAATAATAACTAAAAATTGAAAATATTGCCAAATACCAATACTAGTTAGTTAGTATTCAAGATCAGGAAAATAATACATGCATATCAATATCATGCAAGGGCAAGACGAGGCACCATGAAAATTAGTCAACAAGCAAAAAGCAAATAAATTTAGGAGATCCACATCCATTGGCTATTGGGCTAACACTGTAATGGCTGGTTAAGAAGCACACGGTTCCGTTGACTGTTGGAATAGAATATGCAATGGTTAGGTTAAGCACACGGCTCTGTTCTAAAAGCAAATTGAGGAGATCCACATCCATTGGCTATTGGGCTAACACTGTAATGGCTGGTTAAGAAGGACACGGTTCAGTTGACTGTTGGAATAGAATATGCAATGGTTAGGTTAAGCACACGGCTCTGTTCTCTTCCGTTATTGACTGAACATGTCATATTGTCGTTGCAAATGCAAATAGCGGCAGCTGCCAGCGAGTGAATAAAAAAAAGATAGAATTTGCCCTTTAGCCTATATAAATCAGTTAGGAAAAAACAAAGAGACGACAAAATTTGTGAATTTCAATATTAACTAGGAGAAAAAGGTTAGAGCTTTCTTCCTTTCACCTTCCCCTCAAATAAGAAAAGAACAAAGTTCATTTTACATATGTGTTTATATATAATATATCATAAACATAATCATAACCCAAAAGCAACAAACCCCACTTTTTCCACTTCTTTATCTTGGCTGGCTCCTCCTCGGTGTTTGCTTCAAAAGGGATTGAACGCCCTCTTTATGTATACTTCTGTTATGAACTTGTTTTCTTGATCTTAGTAGCATATTTAGTAATAGTGGTAGCATCTAAGAGGAGACTCTTGAAAGTCAACATGGGCAATTGTTTTGGATCTTCTTCTCATGATGCTAATCCTAGCTCCATCATCACCAGCACTACTAATCCTCCTACACCAGGTATGTTTTTTTCCTCTTCCTGCTTTTTTTTTTTTCACTTGCTTTTTTCTTTCTTGGGTTTGAAGCTGATCCATTGAATTTTGTTCTCTTGGTTTGAAAGGGTCATCAAACAATTACACAACCATGGAGTTCTCAGCCACAAGTAGCAGTGCAGGGAAAAGCCAATTCTCTGCTGCAGCAAGTGAAATGAATGAAGATGGAAACTCTAATGGTCAAATATTGGTGGCACCAAACTTGAAAGAGTTCACCTTTGCTGATTTGAAGGGTGCCACAAGAAATTTTAGATCAGATTCTGTTTTGGGTGAAGGTGGTTTTGGTAAAGTCTTCAGAGGGTGGATTGATGAAAAGACTTATGCACCTTCCAAAACAGGCACTGGGTTACCGGTTGCTATCAAGAAATTAAACTCAGAAAGTATGCAAGGTTTTCAAGAGTGGCAGGTATTTGATTCTAATTTTTCAATTCTAGTATATTCCTTCCAAATATGAATTATTTTCCATTTATTGATTGTTCTGTTTTTCCAAATTCTTGTTTCTGATGAGTCTTGACTCTTGACCATTAATTAAAAGAAGAAGAGAGGGAATAAAGGTGGGGGAAGCAAAGTGTTTTATGCATTGTGTTTATGGTTGGCTTCAATCATTTTTCCATAATGGGTCCCACCTGCAGCTTCATTTTGTTTTCAATTTACTGCAATTTCATTAATTGTGGTAATGTCTGCAAGTTGCCTTGCTCATAAGGTCATCCTCACTTTCATTGCCTAACATACCATAATAATGGAGTGACAATTGAAGGAATGTGCAATTTAAGGTCGTATTTGAAAGAACTCTTTTAAGGAAAAACGCTGGAAACTGTAATGCTTTTGATTGATTCACAATTGATCAAAGTTATGATATAGCATAAATTGCTCTAGCTTGAGGTTTTTTTTTTTTTTTTTTTTTTCATCTTTATTATTATTATAATTATTGTTGTTATTATTATTTTGACGGGATAGGGAAGGAGAATTGAGGATTTGATACAAAACCTTTTAGTTTCTGCTTCGTGGGGCAGGTGTTCTTGATGTTTGGAGAATTTAAATCCATGCAATATAGCCCTTCTTATTGATGCTAACAATCTGCATTTTTTTGAACTCTTTTGGATAATGCAGTCGGAGGTGAACTTTCTAGGAAGATTATCACATCCTAACCTGGTTAAATTGTTAGGATATTGTTGGGAGGATAAAGAGCTACTCCTTGTGTATGAATTCATGCAGAAGGGAAGCTTAGAGAATCATCTTTTCAGAAGTAAGAATTGATAAAAAGGAGTGATTGAGGGGAAATTTTTGAAGAAAGAAAGACTAGAATTTGCTAAATTTTAGATAATTTCCGTTGATCATTGGATTGTTTGTTTTTGCAGGGAATCCTAACATTGAACCCTTGTCATGGGACTTACGGCTCAAGATAGCCATTGGAGCAGCTCGAGGTCTTGCTTTTCTTCATACCTCAGAAAAGCAAGTCATTTACAGAGATTTCAAGGCCTCAAATATTCTGCTTGATGGGGTTAGTTTATATACGATTATATCTTTTTGCTTCTTTTTTAATCTGAGGCCTAATTTATAAATTTCTCTTTCTGTTTCTTGAAAGAATAGAAATCGATTGATGTGATTCTAAATTTCCTTTCATAACTTGTTAATGCTACCAAATGGTCGGTCTCAATGCGATACTTCAATACTGATTTTTACACTTCTGATTGTATCGACATTATGATGATAGCACTACAAATTTAGTAAACTTCCAAAAAGCAAGTGCTGTCTTCTTTTTATGTGCTTCAAATTCTAAACAAGAGAAAGGGACAGAGAGTTTGAAAGCTTCCATTTTAGGTGAAAGCATTCAAATGTTTTACTGACATTGTTGTTTCTTCTTCTTTTGTTGTCTTTTCAAAGAATTACAATGCAAAAATATCAGATTTTGGCTTGGCAAAATTGGGGCCTTCAGGTGGAGACTCACATGTGACAACCAGGATTATGGGTACTTATGGTTATGCAGCTCCTGAATACATTGCAACAGGTAATAACATAAAAGTGCGAAATTGTGTTTCCCTACACACGCGCACACACACACACACTCACACACATATATATAATTGTTAAAATCAAGAATTGAGTATATTTTTGATTATGGAGTTCGACGAACAAGACAGAAAAAATTAAGTATTTGGAGTTCTGTTCTAATAGGTTGTTATAGTTTAATTAGCTGAAATACTTTGTTTGCAATAATAATCAGGCCATTTATATGTTAAGAGTGACGTGTATGGCTTCGGAGTGGTGCTGCTTGAGTTGCTGACAGGCTCAAGGGCACTTGATACGAGGCGTCCAAATGGGCAGCAAAATTTGGTTGAATGGTTGAAGCCAATTCTCCCATATAAGAAAAAGTTAAAAGCCAAGATGGATGTAAGAATAGAAGGCCAATACTCCTCCAAGGCAATGTTACAAGCAGCACAACTTACCTTAAATTGCCTCGAACCAGATCCTAAAAGCCGACCCTCAATGAGAGAAGTTGTGGATGCATTAGAACAAATAGATGCAATCAAGGAAAAACCAAAGGGGACTAAAAATACTTCTGGTTCATCACGTTCTTCCACTTCTCACCGCATTCAAAAATCACCCCGTAATCGTTCTCCACTTCATTTGAGGCGATGAGGCCCTTAAACAGATGCAGGATGCTAATCCAGTCGACAAAAAACAAGGTAAAAGATATGTTTGATCAAACAAGTTAAATGTTTAGATGAAAACATTTATGCAGTTCATTTTTGGTTTCTGTAAACCTTTGATCAAGTAATCATCATTTTTTTAGTGATCTCTTTTAGTTCATAGCAAATTTTGTTGTAGCTGCCAATTGTTTTAATGTAGCTGTTGATAGAGTGAGGAAATGTTTTATAGTGATTTTCTTTGTTCTGGTTGATTTGAATATAATCTGTTATCTTTCTAAAGCATATTTGAAGCTTTCTAATTCTGGGTATGCAGCCTCTGAAGACATGGCCTGAGGTGTTCTTGAGGGGCAAAAAATGCCAAACCAAAGGCCATCTCTTTTGCAGCAAAGACACATAATTCAGAAAAAGGGTAAAATATAACTGGGTTCCTATATTATATTCAAATTAACATTTAAATCTTTCTACATTTGAGAAATAGTTACGACATACTTAATTTATACTCTATCTCTTTTATCGAGTCTTTTCGTCCAAAAAGTGACATTTTTCCATCTAAAAAATGAGCATATTCTATCCAAAAAGTGTCTAATTAATGGTAAAAAGCTCACTTATTAGACGGAATGATCTAATAGTGAGATTAAAATATAAGTTAGAAACATCATAATTATTTTTTAGATACAGATGGATTTAAAGATAATCAGAGATTCAGTTATATTTTATTTTTCAGAAAATTGTCTATTAGCTCACTGAGAAAAGTCTATTAATAGTTATTTATTTTGACATATAGCATCAATTTGACATTTGTGTTCTTCTGAACATATAAAAATACAATAAATATGGAAATGTCATCTTTTCGGAAGCATGTAAAAAGCTTTCACACATCATTGTCATTGTAATATGAATGTGAATGCCAAAATTCAAAAGTCTATGCTTGACTATGGAATAATATTATGATGACTTGAAAATGAAAAGAGTTTCCAAAGTCCAAACTATTTTCATGTGTCCAATCTTCCAACTGTGTTACAGCTAATGTCTTGATTTGCTATTGGTCAAACTTCCCTCCTTCCTGCCTTCTTTGACACTCCCTATTTATTTATCAATTTATCATCACAATGACATTTTTTTTCAAATATTTGTTAACACATAAGTTAGATTTGGTGAGTTGTAATGAAGTATTAGTCAACAAATATCATTACATAATTTTTGTCATAGTTTGTCTTCCATATGAATTAAGAAAATTTAGTTAATATGATTAAATTATAATTTTTCTTATTTTTTTCTAATATATCCTTGTGTTAGTATCCATGAATTTATATTAAATTGTTTCCAAAATTAATCAAATATTTGATTAAATAGAATTTTATTGTAAGATTAAAAGTTGATATATTAATTTTGTTTATATCAAGATTTAATTAATGAAAGTATAGTAATTTACCACTTGTCAAAGTAACTTTGGCGCATTGTCAAAAGAAATTAAATCCAATTTACCCAAAAAAAAAAAAAAAATGAAATCCAAGATAATTGGGAAACTATTCAGGTTCCTCTAGAATACACCAATTTGAAGAAAATAATTCATTATTTTATAAATAGAAATATAATTCATTTATGAATGAACTTCATAAAATTATGAAATTTTATAAAATTCGTTTATACTAGACCAAAAAAGAAAGAGGAACACTTTGATTTACATTCCACTTGACCAAGAATTTCTCAAGAACAAACAATTTGGTTCAAAGTTCAAGCATTTACATTTCGATACACCACTCAAGCAGTATAAAACAATAAGTATTAAGACACTACATACAATTATTTAACATAATCAGCAAAATCACATTTGAGCTTTTAGAAGCAAGTAAGATGATACCAACATTTCTCATCCAAGAGCCAAGATGATTTGCAACCAATGACACCAGATAATCCAAACAGAGATCTTTTTGAACATTAAACACCAGTAACAAGAAGTTAAAAGACTACATTTTCAGCTTCAGATTCAACAATCTAACAAGAAGCCTTATTGTAACTGAAACTGCAAAACATACTAGTCATATTAAAAATCCAAGCAAAAAGTCCTGAATAGCAAAAACTGACTAATACCGACCTACCAACATGAAGTCGTCGTCCTCGAGAACCTGGACATCTTGTTCTCCTACAAAATTCTCACGCCCAATTGCCTTGACCAAATTCACAAATTCTACCCTCTTTGGCAGAGGAAGAGGTACATATGGCAGCCTGAAAACTGGTCTCACGACTCCAAGTTGTGCCAGAGCTGTGTTCAAACCAATAGGGTTTGGCTCTTGGAAAAGCCATCGTATGAGAGGCAAAAGTTTTGAATTTAGTGCAGGGTCCTTCCCCTCGATCATGAGCTTGCGCATTAAGCCTGGGACTAAGTTGCTAGCAACAGAAATCACTCCGGTAGCCCCATGGCTCCATCTAGCATCATGGCATTCATCATCATTCCCACTCCATACCACAATTCCTTTCTCTGTGTACTGTTCCACCCGATCATTACCCATGCATTCTTTAACACCTGCCAAATTTGGACTTTGTGCTACACTGTGTATCACACCTGGGGGAATATCTTGGCCAGTTCGTGAGGGCACATTGTAAATAATTGTAGGGCCCATAGGTAGCACACTATCAAAGTGGGAAACCAAGCCCTCCACAGAGGTTTTTCCATAGTAAGGGTTGATGTGAAGAGCAGCACGCATTCCAACTGCAAAGCCTTGCACTGTAGCATGAATTGCTTCCCTTGTAGAGTTGCTGCCGGTATTTCCAATCACTTTGATTGAACTACCAAAACAGTTAACAGTGTGACCAATAAGCATTATGTGTTCATCCCAGCTCATCAACTGACCTTCACCAGTTGTGCCACCAACAATCACGCCTTCAGCACCATCAACAATTTGCATATTCACCAAAGCATCATATGCTTCAAGGTCAAATCTACCATCAGGTAAATATGGGGTTTTGATGGCTGTTATCAATCTAAGGGACTTTATTTCCTCTGATGATGTCCTGCAAGCATTGAAAGAGCATATAATTTTGTGGCATCAATTCTTCAACCAAGCATGCATGTTGTTGGCGAGATAGTTCTCAAAACTCAGTTCAACAAACAAAAATGCAATGAAAACCAGACAAACAGCCACATCTGCCGTAAACAAGCATGATGTGATATAAAAGCCAATGCAAAGGATGCAAAATTAACATGTTTTGCACTTGACTAGAACGGTACCACCCATCCTTATCCGTTCAACATTTGGTACAGAATCTTCCTGTAGATCATTCACTTTATCAGCTCCAGAAATAAGTGCATTCATTCATAATGTTTTCAATTCAGGCCATGGCTCCTCCTGCAAACCGTGGTTTATATACTACTGAGGTGACTATCAGTCAAACCACATTTAAAAATAGAGAGATTTTAATTAGCCTATACCTAGCACCAAAATCTAAGCATTTGATCATCTGTAATCTCACTTGGCCATTCAGAACGCTATAAATGCCACATTCTAATTCCTCTATGAAAATATATTCAAGTTATAATTTCAACAACCATAAGAAATCTCCAGGAAAATAAACTCCGGGAATTGATTTGCTCCAATGACAGTTCCATTTTTTGTCTGATTACCACTGTTTTTACCATATTAAATATGTCTGGTTTTATTGGTCCATATGAAATAAACTTTCCCAGTTTTTCCCAAGTTTTTTGCGTCTTCATCTAGAAATGAAGCAAACTCTTTGCTAAGAACCCAGAAAAAAAATCAGATGAACTATCACTAACAAATATTAAACAATGTCCTGCATAGATATCAGGCCAAACACAAACAGAAAGTATTTTTTTTAGCCTTAAAAAATGGAATCCAAGAATCCTATCTCTAACACTGAACCAAAAGAAAATCTTTTTCTCCAAACGAGAGTGCACCATTGATAGCTTACCTATTTTTAACTTCAAAACTACGCATTGGAAGATGGAAATTGGGAATTATAGCAGCTTGAGGGGGACTCCATTTCGCATTCCTCCTATTAAAGAGAAAAAAGAAAACAAAGCAACCACCATCAGCTAAGAACAGGAAATAAAAGTTACTAGCAAAAAGCTTATCACCTAAAACCCAAAATAAACATACATAAGCCACAACAAAAATATATAATATTATCAGATTTGACCTCTTGTAGTAATTGGTGGAAACAGAACGCGGTAGCTGGAGAGCAGACTCTTTCAAGAACACACCATAGCCACTCAAAGCAGCCATCTTTTCCTTTTTTTCTCTTCTACCCGAATGCCAGAAAACGAGTAAGAAAATTTTCAAGAGATAAGAATCGACTAGAATAAAGATTGTGACTTTTTAGTGAACAGTGGTAATTGTGATAATGGTGGAAATAGTAGGAATAATCGCGGTAGTGATAGTTTGCTGGAAGAAGTGGAAGAGGATGGCGGAGCTACGGCTGTTATTACTAGAGGACATGACATCAGTTTCCGACCAATTGGAGGAGGCGGCGGCGGCAGCGGCAGCGCCGACGAATAGTAATTGTATTTATGCGTCAGAGTTAGAGATAGAGAGGAAAGGCTCTGTTTCTTCTTTTATAAAACTGAAATGGAGGCTGTTTATTGTCTGCAATTTTAGGGTTGCATTTTCGTGACAACAGGTGGGCCTGATCCACTTGACTAGTTGGTTTAGCATTCCAAAGCGTTTTGAAAAACAAAATACTACTGTTATGAACTTGTTTTCTTGATCTTAGTAGCATATTTGGTAATAGTGGTAGCATCTAAGAGGAGAGAATCTTGAAAGTCAACATGGGCAATTGTTTTGGATCTTCTTCTCATGATGTTAATCCTAGCTCCATCATCACCAGCACTACTAATCCTCCTACACCTGGTATGTTTTTTACCTCTTCCTGCTCTTTTTTTTTTTTTTTTTTTTTTTTTTTGCACTTGCTTTTTTATTTCTTGGGTTTGAAGCTGATCCATTGAATTTTGTTCTCTTGGTTTGAAAGGGTCATCAAACAATAACACAACCATGGAGTTCTCAGCCACAAGTAGCAGTGCAGGGAAAAGCCAATTCTCTGCTGCAGTAAGTGAAGTGAATGAAGATGGAAACTCTAATGGTCAAATATTGGAGGCACCAAACTTGAAAGAGTTCACCTTTGCTGATTTGAGGGGTGCCACAAGAAATTTTAGATCAGATTCTGTTTTGGGTGAAGGTGGTTTTGGTAAAGTCTTCAAAGGGTGGATTGATGAAAAGACTTATGCACCTTCCAAAACAGGCACTGGGTTAACGGTTGCTATCAAGGTTTTCACGAGTGGCAGGTATTTGATTCTAATTTTTCAATTCTAGTATATTCCTTCCAAATATGAATTATTTTCCATTTATTGATTGTTCTGTTTTTCCAAATTCTTGTTTCTGATGAGTCTTGACTCTTGACCATTAATTAAAAGAAGAAGAGAGGGAATAAAGGTGGGGGAAGCAAAGTGTTTTATGTATTGTGTTTATGGTTGGCTTCAATCATTTTTCCATAATGGGTCCCACCTGCAGCTTCATTTTGTTTTCAATTTACTGCAATTTCATTAATTGTGGTAATGTCTGCAAGTTGCCTTGCTCATAAGGTCATCCTCACCTTCATTGCCTAACATACCGTAATAATGGAGTGACAATTGAAGGAATGTGCAATTTTTATAAGGTCATATTTGAAAGAACTCTTTTAAGGAAAAACGCTGGAAACTGTAATGCTTTTGGTTGATTCACAATTGATCAAAGTTATGATATAGCATAAATTGCTCTAGCTTGAGGTTTTTTTTTTTTTTTTTTTTTTTTTTTTTTTTTTTTTCCTTTTTCGTCTTTATTATTAGTATTATTATTATTATTGTTATTATTATTTTGACGGGATAGGGAAGGAGAATTGAGGATTTGATACAAAGCCTTTTAGCTTCTGCTTCGTGGGGCAGCTGTTCTTGATGTTTGGAGAATTTAAATCCATGCAATATAGCCCTTCTTATTAATGCTAACAATCTGCATTTTTTTGAACTCTTTTGGATAATGCAGTCGGAGGTGAACTTTCTAGGAAGATTATCACATCCTAACCTGGTTAAATTGTTAGGATATTGTTGGGAGGATAAAGAGCTACTCCTTGTGTATGAATTCATGCAGAAGGGAAGCTTGGAGAATCATCTTTTCAGAAGTAAGAATTGATAAAAATGAGTGATTGAGGGGAAATTTTTGAAGAAAGAAAGACTAGAATTTGCTAAATTTTAGATAATTTCCGTTGATTATTGGATTGTTTGTTTTTGCAGGGAATCCTAACATTGAACCCTTGTCATGGGACTTACGGCTCAAGATAGCCATTGGAACAGCTCGAGGTCTTGCTTTTCTTCATACCTCAGAAAAGCCAGTCATTTACAGAGATTTCAAGGCCTCAAATATTCTGCTTGATGGGGTTAGTTTATATACGATTATATGTTTTTGCTTCTTTTTTAATCTGAGGCCTAATTTATAAATTTCTCTTTCTGTTTCTTGAAAGAATAGAAACCGATTGATGTGATTCTAAATTTCCTTTCATAACTTGTTAATGCTACCAAATGGTCGGTCTCAATGCGATACTTCAATACTGATTTTTACACTTTTGATTGTATCGACATTATGATGATAGCACTAAAAATTTAGTAAACTTCCAAAAAGCAAGTGCTGTCTTCTTTTTATGTGCTTCAAATTCTAAACAAGAGAAAGGGACAGGGAGTTTGAAAGCTTCCATTTTAGGTGTAAGCATTCAAATGTTTTACTGACATTGTTGTTTCTTCTTCTTTTGTTGTCTTTTCAAAGAATTACAATGCAAAAATATCAGATTTTGGCTTGGCAAAATTGGGGCCTTCAGGTGGAGACTCACATGTGACAACCAGGGTTATGGGTTCTTATGGTTATGCAGCTCCTGAATACATTGCAACAGGTAATAAAATAAAAGTGCGAAATTGTGTTTCCCTACACAGACACACACACATACACTCACACATATATATGTATAATTGGTAAAATCAAGAATTGAGTATATGCTTGATTATGGAGTTTGACGGACAAGACAGAAAAAATTAAGCATTTGGAGTTCTGTTCTAATAGGTTGTTATAGTTTAATTATCTGACATACTTTTTTTGCAATAATAATCAGGCCATTTATATGTTAAGAGTGACGTGTATGGCTTCGGAGTGGTGCTGCTTGAGTTGCTGACAGGCTTAAGGGCACTCGATAGGAGGCGTCCAAATGGGCAGCAAAATTTGGTTGATTGGTTGAAGCCAATTCTCCCATATAAGAAAAAGTTAAAAGCCACGATGGATGTAAGAATAGAAGGCCAATACTCCTCCAAGGCAATGTTACAAGCAGCACAACTTACCTTACAATGCCTCGAACCAGATCCTCAAAGCCGACCCTCAATGAGAGAAGTTGTGGACGCATTAGAACAAATAGATGCAATCAAGGAAAAACCAAAGGGGACTAAAAATACTTCTGGTTCATCAAGTTCTTCCACTTCTCACCGCATTCAAAAATCACCCCGTAATCGTTCTCCACTTCATTCGAGGCGATGAGGCCCTTAAACACAAGCAGGATGCTAATCCAGTGGACAAAAAACAAGGTAAAAGATATGTTTGATCCAACAAGTTAAATGTTTAGATGAAAACATTTATGCAGTTCATTTTTGGTTTCTGTAAACCTTTGATCAAGTAATCATCATTTTTTTAGTGATCTCTTTTAGTTCATAGCAAATTTTGTTGTAGCTGCCAATTGTTCTAATGTAACTGTAGATAGAGTGAGGAAATGTTTTATAGTGATTTTCTTTGTTCTGGTTGATTTGAATATAATCTGTTGTCTTTCTAAAGCATATTTGAAGCTTTCTAATTCTGGGTATGCCGCTTCTGAAGACATGGCTTGAGGTGTTCTTGAGGGGCAAAAAATGCCAAACCAAAGGCCATCTCTTTTGCAGCAAAGACACATAATTCAGAAAAAGGGTAAAATATAACTGGGTTCCTATATTATATTCAAATTAACATTTAAATCTTTCTACATTTGAGAAATAGTTACGATATCCTTAACTTATGCTCTATCTCTTTATCGAGTCTTTTCATCCAAAAAGTGACCTTTTTCCATCTAAAAAATGAGCATATTCCATCCAAAAAGTGTGTCTAATTAATGGTAAAAAGCTCACTTATTAGACAGAATGATCTAATAGTGAGATTAAAATATAAGTTAAGAACTTTTTAAGATATAGAGGGACTTAAGGTTAATCAGGAATTCAGTTATATTTTATCTTTCAGAAAATTATTTATTAGCTCACTGAGAAGAGTAAGTTATTATTTATTTTGACTTATAGCATCAATTTGACACTTGTGTTCTTCTGAACATATAAGAATACAATAAATATGGAAATGTCACCTTTTCGTAAGCATGTAAAAAGCTTTCACACATCATTGTCATTGTAATATGACTGTGAATGCCAAAATTCAAAAGTCTATGCTTGACTATGGAATATTATTATGATGACTTGAAAATGAAAAGAAAGTCCAAACTATTTTCATGTGGAGTAATTTAAGATATAGCCAATCTTCCAACTGTGTTACCGCTAATGTCTTGATTTGCTTCATTTTTTTCTAATATATCCTTGTGTTAGTATCCATGAATTTATATTAAATTGTTTCTAAAATTAATCAAATATTTGATTAAATAGAATTTTATTGTAAGATTAAAAGCTGATATATTAATTTTGTTTATATCAAGATTTAATTAATGAAAGTATAGTAATTTACCACTTGTCAAAGTAACTTTGGCGCATTGTCAAAAGAAATTAAATCCAATTTACCAAAAAAAAACAAAAAAAAAAGAAATCCAAGATGATTGGGAAACTATTCAGGTTCCTCTTGAATACACCAATTTGAAGAAAATAATTCATTATTTTATAAATAGAAATATAATTCATTTATGAATGAACTTCATAAAATTATGAAATTTTATAAAATTCATTTATACTAGACCAGAAAAGAAAGAGGAACACTTTGATTTACATTCCACTTGACCAAGAATTTCTCAAGAACAAACAATTTGGTTCAAAGTTCAAGCATTTACATTTCAATACACCACTCAAGCAGTATAAAACAGTAAGTATTAAGACACTACATACAATTATTTAACATAATCAGCAAAATCACATTTGAGCTTTTAGAAGCAAGTAAGATGATACCAACATTTCTCATCCAAGAGCCAAGATGATTTGCAACCAATGACACCAGATAATCCAAACAGAGATCTTTTTGAACATTAAACACCAGTAACAAGAAGTTAAAAGACTATATTTTCAGCTTCAGATTCAACAATGTAACAAGAAGCATTATTGTAACTGAAACTGCAAAACTTACTAGTCATATTAAAAATCCAAGCAAAAAGTCCTGAATAGCAAAAACTGACTAATACCGACCTACCAACATGAAGTCGTCGTCCTCGAGAACCTGGACATCTTGTTCTCCTACAAAATTCTCACGCCCAATTGCCTTGACCAAATTCACAAATTCTATCCTCTTTGGCAGAGGAAGAGGTACATATGGCAGCCTGAAAACTGGTCTCACGACTCCAAGTTGTGCCAGAGCTGTGTTCAAACCAATAGGGTTTGGCTCTTGGAAAAGCCATCGTATGAGAGGCAAAAGTTTTGAATTTAGTGCAGGGTCCTTCCCCTCGATCATGAGCTTGCGCATTAAGCCTGGGACTAAGTTGCTAGCAACAGAAATCACTCCGGTAGCCCCATGGCTCCATCTAGCATCATGGCATTCATCATCATTCCCACTCCATACCACAATTCCTTTCTCTGTGTACTGTTCCACCCGATCATTACCCATGCATTCTTTAACACCTGCCAAGTTTGGACTTTGTGCTGCACTGTGTATCACACCTGGAGGAATATCTTGGCCAGTTCGTGATGGCACATTGTAAATAATTGTAGGGCCCATAGGTAGCACACTATCAAAGTGGGAAACCAAGCCCTCCACAGAGGTTTTTCCATAGTAAGGGTTGATGTGAAGAGCAGCATGCATTCCAACTGCAAACCCTTGCTCTGTAGCATGAATTGCTTCCCTTGTAGAGTTGCTTCCAGTATTTCCAATCACCTTGATTGAACTACCAAAACAGTTAACTGTGTGACCAATAAGCATTATGTGTTCATCCCAGCTCATCAACTGACCTTCACCAGTTGTGCCACCAACAATCACGCCTTCAGCACCGTCAACAATTTGCATATTCACCAAAGCGTCATATGCTTCAAGGTCAAATCTACCATCAGGTAAATATGGGGTTTTGATGGCTGTTATCAATCTAAGGGACTTTATTTCCTCTGATGATGTCCTGCAAGCATTGAAAGAGCATATAATTTTGTGGCATCAATTCTTCAACCAAGCATGCATGTTGTTGGCAAGTAGTTCTCAAAACTCAGTTCAACAAACAAAAATGCAATGAAAACCGGTCAAACAGCCACATCTGCGGTACACAAGCATGATGTGATATAAAAGCCAATGCAAAGGATGCAAAATTAACGGGTTTTGCACTTGACTAGAACAGCACCACCAATCCTCATGAGTTCAACATTTGTTATAGAATCTTCCTGTAGATCATTCACTTTATCAGCTCCAGAAATAAGTGCATTCATAATGTTTTCAATTCAGGCCATGGCTCCTCCTGCAAACCATGGTTTATATACTACTGAGGTGACTATCAATCAAACCACATTTAAAAATAGAGAGATTTTAATTAGCCTATACCTAGCACCAAAATCTAAGCATTTGATCATCTGTAATCTCACTTGGCCATTCAGAACGCTATAAATGCCACATTCTAATTCCTCTATGAAAATATATTCAAGTTCTAATTTCAACAACCATAAGAAATCTCCGGGAAAATAAACTCCGGGAATTGATTTGCTCCAATGACAGTTCCATTTTTTGTCTGATTACCACTGTTTTTACCATATTAAATATGTCTGGTTTTATTGGTCCATATCAAATAAACTTTCCCAGTTTTTCCCAAGTTTTTTGCTTCTTCATCTAGAAATGAAGCAAACTCTTTGCTAAGAACCCAGAAAAAAATCAGATGAACTATCACTAACAAATATTAAACAATATCCTACATAGATATCAGGCCAAACACAAACAGAAAGTATTTTTTTTAGCCTTAAAAAATGGAATCCAAGAATCCGATCTCTAACACTGAACCAAAAGAAAATCTTTTTCTCCAAACGAGAGTGCACCATTGATAGCTTACCTATTTTTAACTTCAAAACTACGCATTGGAAGATGGAAATTGGGAATTATAGCAGCTTGAGGGCGACTCCATTTCGCATTCCTCCTATTAAAGAGAAAAAAGAAAACAAAGCAAGCACCATCAGCTAAGAACAGGAAATAAAAGTTACTAGCAAAAAGCTTATCACCTAAAACCCAAAATAAACATACATAAGCCACAACAAAAATATATAATATTATCAGATTTGACCTCTTGTAGTAATTGGTGGAAACTGAACGCGGCAGCTGGAGAGCAGACTCTTTCAAGCACACACCATAGCCACTCAAAGCAGCCATCTTTTTCTTTTTTCTCTTCTACCCGAATGCCAGAAAACGAGTAAGAAAACTTTCAATAGATAAGAATCGACTAGAATAAAGATTGTGACTTTTTAGTGAACAGTCGTAATTGTGATAATGGTGGAAATAGTAGGAATAATCGCGGTAGTGATAGTTTGCTGGAAGAAGTGGAAGAGGATGGCGGAGCTACGGCCGTTATTACTAGAGGACATGACGTCAGTTTCCGACCAATTGGAGGAGGCGGCGGCGGCGGCAGCGCCGACGAATAGTAATTGTATTTATGCGTCAGAGTTAGAGATAGAGAGGAAAGGCTCTGTTTCTTGTTTTATAAAACTGAAATGGAGGCTGTTTATTGTCTGTAATTTTAGGGTTGCATTTTCGTGACAACAGGTGGGCCTGATCCACTTGACTAGTTGGTTTAGCATTCCAAAGCGTTTTGAAAAACAAAATAAAAGAACTTTAAAAAAAAAAAAAATAAACAATTAATTTTTTTTTAACAATGAATTTTGGACCATCAAAAAATTTCAATTATAAAAAAGATGACCAAAAAGCTGTTGAATGGATTGCATTTCAAGCAAATTTTATTTGTAAAACTGGCAATATAAGATTAAAAAGTAATATATATATTATCGATAGATTTTTGAATGAAATTTTTATACTTTGTCGGTCCCCAAAAAAATAATTTATTTTTATTTTATAGTTTATTCTTCTTTTTTTCATTACGGTAATCATTAAATTAATTGTCTATTATACTATTAAAAAAATTTTAAAAAATATGTATATTTTTTCACCAGTATAAATCACAACGATTTACCGTAAATTAATCCATCAAAATCTATTAAAAAATATAGCTGAAACTTATTTTTTTTTTTATTATAAAAGAAAGTCAAGTTTGGAGCATATCTCAGTCAATATGAAAATAAAATACATTCTTATGAAATTCCATAGTCCATATATATATATATATATATATACACTAGTACGTTGGAAGAAAGTAGAAACGACAAACACTTATTGTCACTTGCACAAAAAACCTTGTCGTATATTTTGCGTCTAGTCTAGGATAGGGTGGCCAAATTCCAGTTTTTGAAACCGGAATGGGAACCGGCCAGAATCGGAACCACTGAAAAGTTGCAGTTCAATTTCGATTTTAAGTTTTTTAGAACCGTGAATCAGCGGTTTTGAGAATCGATCGGAACTGAAGGTTTTGACAACTAATTAGAATCGGCGGTGCCAACCGATTATTTTATTTTTTCAAAAAATTTTTCATTAAAATCTCCAAATTTGGCCTCCTAACAACTATAAATGGCTCTATGACTATATAATGCCTAGTTATATTAAAGGTATTTGTGTAAATTAGATTTTTTGATTTTAAAATTATACTAACCGCTCTAAAATTGGTTAGAGAATCGTCCATAATCGTTAATTTTGAAACCGTTAAGAAACCAAAATCAGAACCTTAACCAGTCAGTTTCAAACTGAAATCGAAACTGTCAATTTTCAGTTCAGTTTCAATTTTAAATTATTTAGAACCGGCAGTTTCAGAACATGGCCACTCTAGTATAGGATATCATAATTCCATGGGGTATGTTGATGTCAAGTATGGGTTCCATTTGCAAAAACCAACAACAAGCCATCACATACAAATAAGTGTGTTATGCCTTCTTTTATTTTAAAGAAAAAGACAAAACAACTCGCTAATTAAATTATAGCCAAATTAACACGTTATTCCTTCTATATATAAAATCTAATACACGCTCCTTCCGTCCAAAATCAGTCTTATTGCTGTTAATTGGCTAATAAAATGACGTAAAAGCAGAGATAGATTATTTAAAAGACAATGCATACCCTTTAGGTATAAGATGGCAAAGGAAGCTGTCACATTCGCATTTTCTAAACATGTCATTAACATGCATTAAATCATTTTTAAATTTAATTTTACATTAGTATGATTCTAGATGATTTATTATAATTTTCGTGAGTTACAGTGTTATATGTACATTTTGATAATTTTCTATATATAGAGACTATGTTTTAGTAACACAGTGCAATTTAAGCGAGACAGTTAGAAAATATATCATGCATGTGTATAGTGTCAAATTCTACCTATTGGAATAAAAAAAAAAAAAGGACCAAATTAAATCTACATCATTATATAATAAAGATAAAGATCGGTGTCTGCACCTATGTATTATTTATCCAATTGTGCAAGAGCAAGGATTTATGCTTTGACTGCATGCAAAAATCAAAAAATTTTATTTTAAAAAGATTATTTATCCAATAGTTAAAACACCAATTCCTATGATTAATAATTTTATATACACCTATTATCTTAGGGTTTTAAACTAATGCACTCTACTAGCAAAAAGACAAAACAAAGTCACTCTCTTTTCATGCACACACCCAAAACCAACGCACACTCTTTCTTCTCTTCCCATTTCTCTCTTTTATTTCTTTTTCTTCTTTCTTTCTCCTTTTTTTCTCTCCATTAACCAAACCACCTTCAATTCTCTCCTCTCAAAACTTATTTTTCTTCACCAAAATAAAATATTATAGAGGACTGAAACCCTATACCACCGTTCTAAAGTTTAATTTGCAAGATTAAACTTTTAAAAGTAAGATTTTCCCTCTTTTATGCTACGACCTCTTTTTCTGTTCTATAAATCTTAAAGATTTTTCAAAATCATAGCAAGAAATGCATTGTTCATGTCTCATACATCTTATTTATTTACTATCTTTTCATTTTCATGGGATTTAGTGTGATTTTGGAAAAATCACATTTTTGTCGAGAAAAATCCAAAATCTACGGCCAAGGAAGTTATCCAAGCTTGATGTTATGGATTTTAAGACTTTGTTTGAGAGGTTTGTGCTCATTTCCTATTTTTAGATATTTTAGGCGATTTTTACTTGCTTTTTCATTATTATGCTTCAAACTTTGATAATTTCTTGCTTTAAATATTATGTTTTATGATCAAGTTGCTTCTTTTATAATTGAAATGATTTTTTTTTGTAAATTTTTGTGCAAGAATAACCCCATTTCTTGATATTTTTACTTCATCTTGTGGTTTTGATGTTATATTCTTTTAAGTTATGAGTATTAAGGATGCTATCCATGTATGTTATGCAACTGAAAATGTGGCATCAAAGTTATGAAGACAACCATATTTCGAGGTGTCAATCTCTCATCAACTTCAACAATCTAATCAAGAACCATTGTGAAATAATTATGCAGCAACAAGGGATCTGAACCGGTCACAAAATAAATAGTTTGAATAAATTAAGTAGGTTTACAATTGTATGAATCTAATTAAAACCTATAATACAAAAAGAAGTGCACAATCATTTTGCCAAACCTCAGATTGTTGATCCTTCCCCGTCACCATCATTTTGCTCCCTCCAAAAGCCAAGTTGGTAGCCCATCTTTGGTTTTCTTGGAAGAATGCATGGCAACCTCATAGCAAAGCTCCAAATCCCCTCCTTTAATATAAAATAATCGATTCTATGAGCCTCAATTTTAGTCTAAACACCTTCTTTCTTGACATTCATCACTTTCCTGTTATCTCCCAAGCAAACCCAAAGATTATTGTTTCCACTACCTAACTTCCTCAACTCTGTGTAAAAGAACCCAAGGCGACGGCCCGATTCTTGAAACGTCGAACTCGATAGGTGGTGTTTTCTCAACACAGACTGTCCCTAACACAAATCTTTTCAAGATCGAGAATTTGCATACCCGAGAAATCGGTGGCTCCCGCAGCAGCTAGATTTCGGGGAATCGCTAAGAGAGAATCGATCACTGTGAACCAAGTCAGAATTAAAAGCTTTAGTTTGAAGGAAGATTCCTAGTTCTTATCAAAGAAGTATAGCGAGCAAAGAGAGAAGCTTTAGTTTCTTCATTACATTTTAAAGAGGGTCATTTTGGTTATTTCGTTAGCTAACTGGTGAAAATAAGAGATTTCTTTAAAAATATTTTATAAATAACTTATTTTTCGATATATAATTGCTATATTGAAAATTAGTTAAATGAATATTAAAATCTTTAACATATATGACTATAAAAATATTAATAATAATAAAAATTTTGTATTCTAAAAATTTTATTATTAAAATATGAGAAGAGCTAATATTAATAATAATAAAAATTAATGACTATCAATAATTAATAAATTAAAAATACGCAATTATAAAATTATATAAGTTTGTTAATATCCGAAATGTTATGCTCTCTTATAGATGAGAATTCATTCTTTTCATTTTGATAAGAAAAATATTTTTTATTAATTTATTTTTTTAATAGTCCAAATAACGAAAAAGTAATCAAAAATATTTTACTACAGATTATTTTACGGAAATCCCTGATCCAACAAAAACACGACGTCGTTTGGTAGAAGACGGAACTGAAGTCTACCTTACGCTAGTTTGTGGGCTTCGATTGGGCTTTGCCATAGTTCACTTTAATTTTGAGGTGAAAGTCAAGTCCTTTCCTTTTACCGATACTGTTTTCCTCTTACTGGTACTGCTATGGCGTCCGTCAGGAAGATATTATATCTGCCACTGGAAATTTCCCGCCCCAGCCGCCACTAGAAAACATACCCAGATATGACAAATTGGACTCTTTTAAAAGTAATTTCTTTTGAGCCTCAAATTCAATAATTTTGAATCGTTTAAAGTTTCTTTTGTTGTCATTACTACCAAACATGTGTCTTTTCTTGATTCCATCTCGAGGTTATATTATTCTATTCCCTTTGTTTATTCTCTTATGTTAAGCTATCTAAAGTTATTTTATTGTTTGTCATTAACCAAAACTAATGTGTGTTGAGTGTTTGATGAAATTGACAGATTTCAAATCCAGTTGGGTAGAGATTTGTGATTTCTTTTTCACTTGCTGGGTTCATCTGAGGAGATCAAAGGTAACCCATGTGCACTCTCTATTTACTTGATTCTTTGTCTTAGTTTTTTATTTTATTTTATTGTCATTTAGTATTAGCAATGTTTAAGATTTTGTTGTTCCAATTTTGCATGTCTGTGGAAGAAAGTTAGTTGTGGTTACTGTTAATTTATTCTGGTTTTATTCGACAGTGCTTTTGAAGGTAAAGCTAATTTCAGATTTTCTATTGTTTTCTATATGTATAGTAACTGCATAGAGATTTGACCCATGAGGTGGCCTTTTTTTTCTGGGTGAATTCAACAATTTTGTTTTGAGTTGTAGCTTGTTTGCATTATTGACCACCTTCAATAGTTCACCATTGCAATATGTTGGTGAAAGGTTTTTTTTTGTTCAGCTAATGTAGCTTTGGGCGAAGCTTGAGGATTGAGTTACTTGGGTCACCATCATTGAGTGGTGTCTGTTACATTGCTGCAGTTAGTTATTTGGGTTGAGATTTCCTAATTGATCTGTCCACAATCTATTGTATGCTATTGCATACACTAGCGGATATTGTTTTTGCTTGGGTCTGATTTCTCTGAATTATATGGAAACCTGTAATTTTGTATGACCCAAGGGGGTAGGGTAGAAATTCATCTTGTTAGATTGTAGAGAACAAGTGAACAACACATGTATTCTAAAAGCTTAATCTTGCCATTCAGAAGTAGTTAACACTTCCACACTTTCATATGAGCGCTTCTACATTGTGCAATTTCATCTGACTAATACATAATTACTTGTGATTACTTCCACATTTTTATATGAACTACATGTATGGTACTTTTTCTCAATTGTTAACTGAATCTAGAGGAACTGACTCTTCCAGTATTAACTGTTTTCCATTTTTTTCCCCCTTCGCTTAAACAGGTTAGTTTTGCACCTGCAATATGGGTTTCAATGAAATGACAAAACACAGTAGTAGAGTGAGTGAGCTATTTGGAAATTTAGGCGGTCTTTTAAGAATATGCTTATTTCGCATTCTATCCATGGGACCCATCCCCAGCCATTTTGCCTTTATAATGGATGGAAATCGGAGGTATGCTAAGAAGGGGAACTTGAAACTAGGTGCTGGTCATCGGGCTGGATTTGAGTCTCTTATATCCATACTTAAGTACTGCTATGAATTGGGAGTAAAGTATGTAACTATTTATGCCTTTAGCATTGATAATTTTAAGAGGCGGCCAGATGAGGTTAAGGATCTGATGGATCTGATGCTAGAAAAGATTGACGAGTTGCTTAAGGAAGAAAGCATGGCGAAGCAATATGGAATCAGAGTATATTTTATAGGTAATTTGAAACTTTTGAGTGAAAATGTCCGGATTGCTGCCGAAAAGGTTATGAGGGCTACTGCTAATAACACCAAGTGTACCCTTTTAATCTGTTTAGCTTATACCTCACGTGATGAGATTTTACATGCTGTTCAAGATTCTTGTAAAAATAAATGGGAGGAAATTCAACCATTGAGCTTTTGGAAGGCTACTAATGGTGGCATTCAAGAAATAGATGATTGTAAGAAGATGAATGGTGTCACCCCACATGGTTTTCAAGAATTCCAGAAAGATGAAGTTGATGAATCTCAAGCAACAGCGGCAAGTGCAAACTGCAGTGGTTTGATTAGAGAAGTTGGAGGAGTTGACACTGAAAATAGCATGGTCATGCATGCAGTGCACACATCCTATGAAGATCAGGCAGTGATGGCAAATAGAACTGGCCATGGGGTGGCTCCAATTGAAGAGAGTGAGAAGATGCAAGGAGAGTGTTCTATGATAAAACTGGTAGACATTGAGAAGTACATGTACATGGCAGTAGCTCCTGAGCCTGACATTCTTGTTCGAAGTTCTGGAGAGACCCGTCTTAGCAACTTCTTACTTTGGCAGTCTAGTAACTGCCTGTTGTATTCTCCTGATGCATTATGGCCAGAAATTGGTTTATGGCACTTGGTTTGGGCAATATTGGACTTCCAACGCAACCACTCTTATTTGGAGAAGAAAAAGAAGCAGCTGTAACAAATTTAATGTTCAAGAACAGTATCTTATCTCATATTGAATTCAATAGTTGTGCATTTGCCACTAAATTCCTCTGGAAGTCAGGAAGCTTTAGAAGCCTTAGATTTTCAAGAAAGGGGCATTTTTTTCAGTTGCAGCGATGCCATGGCATAATGTAAGCATAAGCCAGTGAAGTAATGAAACCATAAAAATGCTTGCTTCAATGAAATTTATTCCCATCTTCATATTATTGTGAAAATTCTTGAATTTGTACTCATATTATAAATTATGGGGGGGGGGGAATCTACGAATAAAAGGACTTTAGTGTAAACCTACCGCCCTCCATTAAATTTGAGCTCTCAAATATCATTTTTTTTGTTGAGTTTTGTGGTTTGTGACATGATTGTACATCCTGAGGTTGTATATGAGCATTTGTATTCTTTTGACAACATAGTTTTTTTTTAAGGCATCTTAAAGGATTGGATCTTCTTCGTGTCATTTCTATTTAGTAATTGCCGTGGAACATGCTTCAATATGCTTCTCCAGAGTACAATTGATATTTCTTTTGGTCTCTCTGGCAATATTGTCATTTCCGTGTTGAACATTTTCAATTCCTTTTTAAGTATTCCGTTTGTTAGATTATTGCAGCTTGAAACCCATTGTTCCCTACTTAGTATTTCTTCTGTTTGTTTTGTTGTGACTGTTAAATGAAGGTCAAGAATATATGTTAATTGTCATATTAGTTTAATGAAGGTTACCTGTATAAATAGGTAACCACTTGCCATTAAATTTTCTCATCACAGTAGCTAACGATTCTGCAGTTACTGATTGCTCAAGTTTGTGAAGTCTCTGCAGAGCCATTTCCAAATTGCTTTTAGGTCAATTTTCAACTCCACGGAGATTATTCAGAAGTTAATTGATCAGGAAGTAGCTTTAATTGTGCAGACTCCATGGACTCACCAATCAGGTTAAAAGAAATATGTATAAACAATAGAAGCAGGTAAAAGTTTGCTTTAGACCGCATTCTGATTTTCTGCATATTTTTCAACTCATTACAGTTCTATAGATATAACAACTTACCCATGGCGGATACCATAGATATAACAACGTGCTCATGTCGGATACCGACACCTCTCGGATATCCTTGAACACGAGTCAGACACTTATAAACATTGTTTTATTAATTTTGAACACTTTAAGAATACCTCTGAAGACATTTCAAGGACATTTGTAAAGATATTTTAGAAACACATTTGAAAATTGAAATGTAAAATATCATCAGGGAATTAATTTAATTTCTTTTAAAAATGTTGAAATTCTTTAAATTGTCAATTTATCTCTGAATAAGCTAGAAATGTTACGATTTTTAATGATACTAATTTTAAGAATTTAACTAATTATCTTGAAATAAGAAATTAAGCATTTTTATTTTATATTTATTATTTATTATAAATAATTGTTTATTTATATGTATTATTAATAAATCATAGTTTTTTAGTATTACATGTCTTAAACGTATCGGTTTACTTCTTTTAAAAAATTAATATATTCAGCGTCCGAGTCGTATGTGTGTGCAACCTATTATAGCACTCTTGAGGTTGAAAATGAAGTCTCACCTATTTGTTTCTTTTCACACTTCACCATTTCATTCGCATTAAGGTCTTCTTTTTTAGTCCATAGATTGGTAGATGAAGCTTCTATATAGACATTTTTAACGGTTGATGTTTTCTTGACTGGTTCAGCTTCTCTGTTGAGACAGTAATTTCCAGTCTTTATTTAATGGTCAATCACGTCTCTGCACCAAAATCCTATAAATGAACCTCTTCTTTTATGCATTGGTTAAGACAAAGCAATGGCTCAATCTCTGCATCTCTTTGCTCTTTCTGTGTTGCTTTTTTCAGCTCATTCACTTACGGCTACCTCCACATCCCACAACCATGGACTCAAGTCCCTCCATTTTTCGCTCTATCAACATGAAACCATCAATAAGACTGGATATATCGTAGTGAATGGTGTTGCAGGAGCAAATCTCAGTCAAATTGCGTTGCCTTTCGGTACTATATTCGTTTTTGAGGACCCTATGACAATCACACCTAACCGAACTTCCAAACTCGTTGGAATTGCGGAAGGAACTTCTGTAACATCTAGTCTTGACGGGCTTACCAGCATCTCTGTTGCTAAGATCACACTCAGATTGAAGCATCACAAAGGGTCAATCTCCATTGTCGGAGGAACGCACAATGTCAAGCCTGCTAATCATCCTGTTGTGGGAGGCACCGGCGACTTTTTGTTCGTACAGGGGTACGTAACGTCTTCTCCAGTGGATCTCAGTGGACTTACTGTTGTCTATAAGATTGAATTTCACCTTTTCTGGCCACCATATGCAGACAAGTACATCTAGTTTAAAGAGCATGCTCAATAATCCAAACATTGATATTCTGCTGTTATTTTCACCATTATTTGTTTCTCTGTTTTCTTTGAGCTGCTGGGTTTCTCTCTTTTCTGCATCTTTTTTTTTATTCGCACTTCTTGTAATTTTAGTTATTTTCTGGTCTAAGAGCTTATCCAAAATAACAATTTTCACAATACAATACAATCAGAGAGAGAACACAGCAATCCAATAGCCTCAAATCCAATATAAAAGTAGCAAGAGCTGAAAATTTTCAATTGCTTAAAGATAAAAATGACGTTAAGTGTTATAGAGAATTACAATTACTACATCAACTTTGGCCATGGCAGGTAAGTGAAAAATTGTGTTTAAACAATTCTTGTAACTACCACCTAAACATTTCGACCTTGAACAAGGAAAAAAGAAACACCTATGATACATGAAAGAGAGGGGGAAAAAAAAAAGGAAAAAGAAGAAATTGGCATCAGGCCAACTGCTCAAATGGGAATCATGGAACAACCTGATACAATTGATCAAGTATCAAAGCTACGTGGGCTAAAAAAATTATGAAAGAATGAAAATAAGCACCAAGCTAAGAATCTCACAGGGGATATTTTCCAGGTGTTCTTAAACAATAATCAATGCCGAGGCTTATGCAGACGAGGCCGATTGCAGAAAACTCGTCCATGTGCCTTAACAAATGCTGCAATACCGGCAGTAAAGCTTGCCCACATCATTGAGAAGAAAAAGTACCGAAAACCATATGGAACTGCACAGAAGATGGAAAAAAGAGCCAACATTAGAAAATATATTGTACCATTATATTGTTGGGAAATGAGTCCCAAATTATATTAATAAACTAAAGTACTTATAAGTAGTTGGTGTTAGACATAACTCAAGCCAAGTAGTTTTGCTCAAGATGAGTTTAATACTCACTCATTTATAAGCTCAAGTATTGTAGACTCAAGCATTTTAATATACAGTCATTGGTTGAAGTGAAATTTAATGTGCATGATATGGAAGAACATAGATAAAAATCCACCAGTTATAATTCTTATAACTCACACTTACATGAATTCTATTTCTGTCTCACAAACTTAAGATTATTTAGGACACTAATCTACCTCATAATAATGGCAACAAAAATGACAAGTGGGAGAAATTCTTTGATTATTTCTTATTTTTATGATGAAAAGGAAAGAGGATTAAACTAATCCAAAATCAGAGCCTACTAAAGATACACTAGATTAGGAGTGTAAATGAGCAGAGCGCACTGCGAGCTGTTCGGGCTCAAGCAAAAAGAGCCAAGCTCGAGCCTAATAATATTCAGCTCAAAAGCTTATTGCGCCTTATCAGCATCGAGTCTTATCAATCTTTATTGGCTCAAATTAAACAGGTTAGAATTGAACCGAACTTGAGTCTTGAGCTTAGAATTTCCAAGCTCATCGAGCCTTGAGCCAAGCAAAAGCTATCAAACCATGCTTTGAGCCTGGCAAGCTCAAGCTCGATTCTGCTCAGCTCATTTAACCCTACACTAGATTGTCTCCCTTCCCCCCTTCTCCCCAAAAAAACCAAAAATCTCTATACATAGGTTCACATGCCATCTGTGCACATACATACAAGTAAATCTTTGATTGTTTTTTTCTTTCCTTTTTTTGATCATTCAATCCATATTCTTCATGTCCTTGTGCACAGTTATAATAACACTAACTTTATAAAAGACAAGAAAGCAAGACTAAAAGAAAGACAACATTTACAAATGTTAATCCCATGCGTAGGTGCATCCAGACAATTCACAATAACAGGTGAATATCATTGGTAGAAACCTTTCCCAGCCATAAGGAAAAATGTCAAACTGTTTCATCCAAGAAAGTTACCATAAAGTTTCTTAAAGCTGCAAGAATAGACTTCCAACATACATATCGTTTAGCAAAGTTGCATTTTGAATTACCCTTCCATACTAAGTTCTCAACATTGCTACGAATGCTTTTCCGTGAATTATAACACAATTTTTTTTTTTCTTTTTAAAAGGACAAACTAGTGGACATTTTGTTATATATTAAACAAGCGTAGGAAACTCACCTTGCCGAAGTGACATCAGGGCAAAGAATGATCCGATCAAGATCAACGAAAAAGCCAGCGGAAAAGACTGAAAAGACAATTTAAGATTATAGTCTGAGGTTGGTAATCTAGGCAAGGAAATGCACATTAAACAAAATTAGAAACGTAAGAATCATGAGCTCATTCACAATCAATTTCATGGGCTACAAAAGTTAAGGGTTAAAACTGTAAAGACAACTCTGAGAAACAGCAATTAGTCCATATCCATCATCATCGACCATGGTGAATCCAACTCCCTTATCAGACAGAGGGCTGGACGGCTAGTTTAGAGTTGCTAATGCCAAAAGCAGATTTTGGATCAAAGGTTAGGAAGCATTTTCATGGGCCAATGAATAATAGATTCTTACAATATGCTTAACAGTGAAATGATAGCAGTCAGATGTTCTGTTGTAAATTGTAAGATTTATTAACAATGACACTGAAAGTCTAGAGATGTATAAAACACGTTTTCAAAAATAAATTCTTATTTGACTTGCACTAACCGCAATACTCTCAACGCCTCCTGCTTGAGATGGAGGGGTCATATCCCGGCTAACAGAAACGATGTAATGCCCATGTACAAGATCAATTGCGTCCTTCACAGGTATGCCAAAAATGAAAATTTGCAGTAAGTAAATTATTGAAAATGTTATAGAAGAGATGGCCCTCTTCACAAATAACAGTAAATCTAAACCTTACTTCAAGATAGCTTTTATTCAAAGAAAAAGTAATTTGAAAAAACAAATCAGGCACTTGTAAGAAATCTAAGATTGTGGAAGTTACTTCATTTATAGATATGCAAGAAAATCAAGTTGAAGGAACACATTTTAGTAGTAACATAAACTCATGGAAGTTGCAATCTGAGCATATTCCCAACACAAGAGCAGAAAAGCTTAATTCTTATTATAATAAATACCCATTATTTCTGAAATTGTGAATATCTAATTTGGATAGTGCGAAGGATGTACACCTGTCTTGTACCATCAGAGAAATTATTAAAGTAATAGCGAGCAAGGGCATTCCAGCCATCTTTAGCGATTCCTTGGGCTGTCCGCTGGCCACATCTGCAATTCAACAGGAGCGAAAGTTTGCGGTGAGCAACACATAAGAATATCAACAAAATAAAACATGGCCATCATAACCACAGCAGAGGCTTAAGCATGTGATGAATCTTTTTAAGTAAAAGCATCAAAACTAGGAATTGCAATGAACAAAAAGAAAATATGCAGGGTGTCAGTATGCCACAGTAAAATTCAGTGTTACACCTCATATTTCTCAAGATCCATGATCGTAAATGATAACAGTTGATGTCGATGTTAGCAGGTTTTGTTCGTTCTTCAATGGCTTCAAAGCACTAATAGCAAGAAAATAGTGCATATACGCATACTTGTGTGAAAGAGAGAGAATGCAATGGCATAATTTATATGACAAAATAAAAGGCCATAAACAGTCAACTGTAAGAGCAACTCAAAAAAAAGAGCACAATTCATCATATTGCATTAAAAGATAATGATAAAAAGCAAAGCAACGTGTAGTTCAATAACACTTCATCACTTAAGGAACAAGTAGAACCACCAATTCTTCCTTTTTCTCATTCTAATCAACCCTAATACAACCTCCTACTTCTAATTCGCCAATAAATCTGAACCCCAACTCTCATCCATCAGTAGAAATTTGACTACCATAGAAAAGGCAGATTTTTCAACCTGTCCTACATCATTCAATGAGGTAGTATGTAGTAGAGGAAGGTCAAGCTAATGAGTACTATCAAGATTTCAGAAGCGCAAACAGTTTGGTCCACCTCTGGCTTTAAATTTTGGCATTATGTTTACTAATATCTCTCCAATTATATGGAATAACATATCCATGACAGACATGAAAAAGAAAAAATTACTTCAAAAATATCGAAATGATTATTTCTATCAGGCAGCTGCATAAGCCTGACCAACTGGCATATTATATAACTCACACCAATATAAAGGTAGATGAGGTCGGCATGCATCTACAAATGGCATTTCAGGAAATAGTCATAAAGCTTTGTGCCATTGTTCTTCAATAAATGTGGGTGTAAGAATGCATACACCTTAGTTTTCAGTTAAAAAAGTTTTGAATAAATGCACAGAAAGATACCTTACAAAATCTCCCTTTAGAGCAGGAGTTCCAGAGTATTGAATGCTTATATCATCCCCATGATTGGCCCACACTGAAGAAAGACAAACAATAGAAACCTAAATGTTATGGAACCATGTTAACAGTAGTAGACAATAATTTTGACTGTTGAGCTACATAAACATTCTCAAAAAGCAGGCAGAAACTAGAAGTGCACTTACTTATTTTAAAACAATCATCAAAATTCGGATGTGAACTAATAGCTTCCTCTGCACCAAAAACACCAATTCTTCTAAGTTGGATTTCTAACATCCTTCGACCAATCATGCTCTGCAATCAAAAATTAATATGTTTATAAGAAGCACATAATCCAACAAATGGGGAAAAATGGGAGATGACATAAAATGCAAATCAACTGATGAAATGCACGCAAATAGCAGTTAAAAGGAAAATACAAATTAAAAGAAAATTTAATTTTGTTTTGATAGGTTAACAAATTTGGTGGTTTTTTTCTTAGCAAAAGATTGTCAATTGCAAGGTACTGGTTCGACAGTATTGTATGCATTTCCTGCAAAATTCTCTTATCTTTGTTGGGAGACCAATTGAATATGTATGCACAAATACATGGCAGAGATATCATCATAAAATCAGTAGATGCACACAAATGCATATTTGTGGCAAGAGACAGAAGTATGCACTTCCTGACGAATTCTTATATCTCCTGTACAAGCAACAAATGAGTGGATATGTTCATATCATACATTCACAGTTATCATAAATAATAACATGGAAACATTGCATCTCGACATTCTGGACACCCAAGAGGATCCAACTTCTAATTTGCAAAATATATTCTACTTATTTGTTTTGATTACGAATGAATCCAGAAGGAACAGTATCTATGTCATTGAAATTAACCTACCTGTGTGACATTTGTACGGTCTAAGCAATCAATACAGTTGGTCCTTACAACCCCAGATTGCTCCTTGGTTTTCTCACCCTTCTCATTTAACAAAAGGTACCTATCAATAATAAAAAAAGCCAGAAAATATTAAAACAACAAAGCAAAACTAACCTCGTTGAGCCAATACTGAGAAAACCTCCTTGTGTCTCTCATAGCGAGCAAATACATGTATTTTATTACCAAATCAATTATAGCATTTTCATACCGCTAACAAAACCATACCCGCTTTTCTCAAGGAAATCCACAATTTGCTCGTAAAGGATAGAAAGACGCTCAAAGTGAATATGCCCGCAGATATGGTGGAAATCAAAGTGCAGATATCTACATCATTCAGTAGTTCTTTAACATTAATTACATGAGACAAAAATTTGAAAAAAAAAATTTGAGAAATTGTTATATGGAAGGAATTTCTACCTTACATCATCACTAGCAATTTGTTGCATTGTACTGGAAAATTTTTCACTTAAGCGTCCCTCACCTCCATGCTGATAAGAGTGAAAGTGGGTCAACAACAAATGGCACAAAATAGCAGTGCAAATGCATATACATGCTCTCACGAGCTAACGCATGTACATGCCAAATGTATATTTTGTGCTAAACTCACAAGTATAAACATGGCCTGTTAACCCTCTTTAATGATATACAAGGAATGAAATTGACTAAACCATTGTCACAAAAAATTATTGGGTAAAATCTCAGAATTCTCATTGTACGAGGAGATAATATAACATGCACCTTATTGACAAGATCAATAGCCAATGCTCTTCCATACTTTTTTCTCAAGTCCAGAAAGTGCCGCTCTGCCACTCGAGCCTGGATAAGTAAAAATTTCCAGCAGTCAATTAAGTGGAACAAAAGTCTGAAAATTGCATGGTCAAACAATATAATGGAGTAAGCTACACTCACAGCTTCCTCAGGTCTGACAATCTCAAACTTAGGCTTATATGTCAAATCAACAATCTGCTCCCACAGAAATGGCATTGATCCCCGAATCTGATAAATCAATGAAAAAGGGGAAAGGAAGTGAGTTGTGAGGTGGATCCATGAGTTGCAACAATGCAACTTAAGCTTCAAAAATACATCCCTGGTGCCATATTAAAGCTATCGCAGTAAGTGTAAAAAATCTACCATGAATTCCGAGCACCGGAAACTCAGGATACACCCCTAATCAATATATTGAGGCTAGTTCAGAATATTTAAGCCACATTGTTCATTCCTTTAGCATTCAGGACCCTTTCTTATAAATTGGAAGCTTAAAATAATAAAGCAACTCTGTTGAAGAAGTTTAATCACGTATCAGAATATATACAAAAGAATACCTGAACAAATGATGCTGTAAATCCATTCATCTGCAGAATTTGCTCGCTTTCCACAAAATTAGCAACATAACCATCAGAATCAGCTCCTCTTCTCCACATGCGAGTGCCTTCAATGAGAGAAAAATTCTCATGAAATCAGATACAGGAAAAATTAGTAGACTTATTTTTATTTTGTTTAGGTGCATATGACTAGATGCTCCCAAAATATTTGAAGCATGAAAAGAGCTTCAATTTCTTATCATGCTTCCTTCAGCATTTATCAGGAACCCAGAAAATTAACAATATTTTGAAAAGAATGAAGGTAAAAATTCTATATTTCATGTCAAATCCAATCAATCAATGAGAATTTTGAATCTCTGGTCAATCTCACCATGGCTCCAATAATAACACTATAAAATGCATTTTAAAAGTACCTAAACCTAGCTATTGTAACTGATTCCTCCTTCAGCATATTTGTTGCTCAAAACAAGTATATCAGAAAAATGATAAAAGAAATGGGAAGTCAATAGGTCAAGATTCAGGCCAGAACAAAGAATTTGAGGAAGATCAAACAAATGTGATTTAAATACCATTTCTCCTGGTGCATCTCCTAGCGATGAGAGTAACTTCAACTATTTCTTTCCCTATGGCAGTTTGAAAGTTCTGAAAGCCTGATCATCAGTCAAGGATCAATCGAATAGAAAGACACTTACATAGTGGTAATGTAATAGGCAAAATAAGCTAGTTTTCATGTTGGACAGAAAAATTTTGACAAGGATACTTCCTTGGACAACAGGTAGCAGGTATGGATCAAGCTGCAGAAAAAAGACCTAATGTCAGACCTTGTTAGTGATAAACTCCCAACAACATAAAAAAATATGACTAATAGAACTAAGGGAATAATTCAAACCTTGTTATCTATGAGCACTTCCAGCATATAATTGTTCCAAAGAAACCTGGGTTCTGCCTGTGACAAACATTTGATGGCATAAGCAATACTTTTTAAATTTTAGTTCATTTGAAATTTGATCACAAGGTACATCAATTTAGATTTGAAAATCATGGGGAGAAAAAAATATTAGCTTTAACCATGCCAAGAAGCAAAACAATTATTTAACTAGCGGCAAAGAGGAAGAAGAAGAAGGAGAAGAAGAAGAAGAAGGGGAGGAGGGAAGGAGGTATCCACATTCTCGAACCAGCGCTCATTCATGGTAAAAATGGATAAAGCATAAAAAACTAAATAAAAAATAAAAAGGAGAAGAAGAAGAAGAAGAAGAAAGGTAATGACTTCAAATGTCAAATGTTACCTGTCTCCAAAGAGGGAGTAGCTTAGATTCATCACCCAAATCATGCAAACGCTGTGCACTGTAACAAAAAGGATAACACCTCAAAAAACGTTGATAAAAAACAAGATACTTCAACTTAATGACTTGAATATTATCTGTCCGCACAAAAGTGGTGCTTTTCCCTGAGATTGGGTAGGAGCAAAAATAGCAGCTGGATTTAGATAACTGTACACAGAGTTGAATCATCAACAGATAGGTTTACCCTTCATTTACCTCTCTTTATCAATTAATAAACCAGCCCAACTAGCATTAGCTTTCTGACAATCAAGATTCTTTCTGATATTTCAACCAGCAAACTAACATTTATTTTTTGTCCTGAAGAATAATTAAGAAATTAAATTATACTTTTATTAACTTCGTATAGAAAGCCCAAATTCAATATTCCAAGCTTACACACCCAATTTGCCTTGCAACATCTTTTTACTTTTATTAACTACGTATAGAAAGCCCAATTCAATATTCCAAGCTTACACAACCAATTTGCCTTGCAACATCTGTTTTCTTTCTTATATTTTATTTATTCATTGTTTATTTTTTCACTTTTTTTATAAGTAACACATAAGCTACTTATTCATGATCTGAAGTAGATGAACAAAAGGATGATTTAGAAACTTTAAGCTATTGCCTAAGACTTTCACAACAAACTAAAAACAAAACAAATAAGACTAATGTAAATTAGTTCTTCACCTCAGAGTTAAATTGGTGTCATAAGAGAAATACAGGCCATGAGTCCGTTCTACAACATTAAGGAGTGCAGAGAATTCAGTCTCCACCTTTTTCTGCCAAAGTTGGTGGAAAAATTACACACATCAAATAAATGAATTTCATTCACATAAACAGACAAAACAGAGCATCAGTAGCAAAGCAACAGCAGACTTACCTGTTCAGCAGAGGAATTCTTCACAGAATGATCACAAGGCAAAATCTTCAAAGAAGTAACTTTGAAGATAGGATGTCCCAAGTACGATCCAACACATTCGCGTTCCGATATAACAATTAAGTATGACCCTAAAGTACAGCAGAAATCACAATAATTCTGAAGCTAAAATGTTTTTAGCTTGAGGAAACTAAATCTTGATCGAACAAAAAAATGTTGTACCTGCCACAAGCTTAAGCATCCCAACCACACCAAAAATAGTCTTAATCTTAGGAACACGAAGAGAGCTGCACTCAGGAACTCCATCTAATATCCAAAAAAAAAAAAAAAGAAATCAAATTAAAAAAAAAAAAAAAAAAAAAAAAGGAAACCCAATTAACAAAATACAAGGAAAAAATTTGAAGAAATGGAAACAAACCAATGAGCTTCATGGAGCCATCAGCTCGAGTAACAGCCAAAGGAGAACCAGAAGATCCATCAGTAGGTTCAATAACATACTGATCAGGAAATTCCCATAGACGCATTCGTGTATATAGCTTCTGCCCCGACTCTGCCCTCTCCATCATTATTATTCTATCGAAATTCCAATTCCCGAAATCAACATTCAAACAAGAAGACAAAATCAATTAGAAACGAACCATAAAATCAAGTTCAAAAGAAAAAGAAGGAGGGATCAGCAAGTTTGAGGTTTTTACAGAGATCAAACAATGTCAATGCTACGTGGAATGGATGAGATCCAATCAGAGTACAGGAAAGCTAAGAGCTTTTCGGAATTTTCTGAGAATTGAAGTGAAAAGAATTGAGATTTTTCTTTTTTTTAAAAAAATTTTGGTGGGTTTGTTTGATTGTAAAGTTGCGAAGTTTCAACGGATTTGGGCTTTAAGAAAGGCGAGGGAATGTGCCTGCTTTTCGGACTCTCTCAAGTTCTGGTTTTTGTGCTCCACACCATTTCTATTTTTGACATGGTCAAAAACCAACTATTTTGGTGCTCCATTTCAACCGTTTGATCTTATTACTTTGATTTAACTGAGCATTTATGGACGGCTTTTGTTTTTTTTCCCTTTTTTTTTTCTCTAAAAGTTTTCTTCTATCTGAGATTCAGTGCCTACTGCCCTCTTTTCTTTTTTTTTTATTTTTTATTTTTTCATCCAATTGATGGTGTTGTAGTCCTTTAAATCAAAATTAAAATATTGTACTGCAAAATAAAAAATAATAAAAAATATTTCCTTAGAGCTTTGCTCTCACTTGGAAAAAAAAAAATATATATATATATATATATTTCCCCATCACATCTCAAATGCAACTTTGTAAAATTCTTTTTTTTTTTCATTTAATTCGTTATTTTAAAAAAATTAAGAAACAATCAATTATTTCTTTTATTTTTACAGTTATTCCCATGAAATATTTACCAAGAGTCCATTTACATGCCTTTGAAAATTTTAACTTAATTTATTTACTATTGTTTGATTATAATATTAAAAATTATTTAAAATATTAAGATCTTATGATTTATAAGACTTAAAATGTTTAGAATTATAAAAATTTAAATTTTAAAATTTATTATTAAATATAAAACGTTACATTAACAAATACTAACCAATCCCATTGTGAAAAATGATGGATCAATTGAAATCACAACTCTCCTTTTCTTATATCTTCTATGAGGCAAAGTTTTGTGCGAATTGACTATCTAAGCAAGCGTCTATTATGCTATTGGGTGTTCACATCTTTGATTCACCCCGATCTCTCTCTCGGCTCGACCACGACATTATTGGTGTAGCGCGTTTGCAAGCTGCTGTTGAGTAGTTCTTAATTCTTCTACTTGTATCAAATATATATATATATATATATATATATATATATATATATATATATATTAACCAGTATTGGTGAGCAGTCTAGTGATGATTAGCGGTGATTGATAGTATTTGCTAATGATGATCATTGGATTAATATACTGTATGTTTATAAGATTATAATAAATTTATTAATATCAAAAAATATTTTTGTCTTTTAGAGGATAAGCTACTTTTTTTAAAATTTAATTTTTCTTTGATCGTTAAAATATTTTTAGTAATTAATTTTTTTAGGTACACGGATGTCAAAAAAAATCTAAAAAATATTGTCCAAACAAGTTATATTTCAAGAAGAAACTAAGCCTAAGCAAGCATTAATTATTTAGAAAATTGGTAATAATTACAAAAATATTTTTAGAAGCAAGGTTGTTTAATGCTTCCTATAATTTTTACATAATCACTTCAAACTAAGAGTGGTGGGTAAACGCTTGGTTCGGTTCAAGACAAATCGAATCATGTTGGAAAATGTCAAAATCGAAATTTTCAACAATGAAAATGAACAGAATCATGTTTGGCATTTGAAACAAATCAATTAAATCAATCGAGTTTAATCAATTTTTACTATATTGGTTCGGTTTTAAGCTCAATCGATTAATTCATATAAAATTAAACCGAATCAAATAGTAATTTCAACTCAAACTAACTAAATTCATCAAATGAACTCTCAATTTAATGGCTGATTCGATCGGTTGATCTATATACCTCTATTTTAAATGACACTCGAACTAGGATAAAAATAGTAGATAGATTGCATAATGGATCCTATTTTATTCCTTACATTAGTTTTAAGGTTTAATACATAAATTGGACCATGAACTTTTATCGATCCTCCTAATTGCTCCCTAAATTTTGTGAGGGTTTTATCATGAGCCTAGATTTTCAAATCTTTAAACAAATATGCCCCTCGCCCCTTCTGCTTTCTTTCACAATCTGGTCTGCAATTCCAACTCTGACATATTTACTTGTGTAGCCAAAGCAATGATTCTACCCTTGAGCTTTTCAATCTCAATATCTGAAGAGTGTTGAGACATTTCTCTTGATCAAGGTCATTCTTGATGGGTGTTCCCCTCTAGGGTTGAACAGAACGAGATTATTACAGCTCCAGTTTCTCCATAAGCTCTCATTAGCAAGAAACAACCTCACTGGTAACGTTAACCTCAATCTCAGTGACTTTAAAAACCTTGAAATCATTATTTTCAGGAATGATTACAGGTTCTTTAAGCTCATGCATCATTCTTGCACATATTAATTTTAGTTCAAATCAATTCTCAGGTTCTTTACCATCTGGGATTTGGGATTTGGAAGATAAAAAAACCACATATAGATTTTTGTCAACCATTTTGATACTTGTAGATTTATAAGATAACAAGAAAGGAAAGTTAGGATTGACAGAGGACAGGAGATTGATATGGTTTCTCAAAATGATTTTGGAGAGAGAAATTGACAAAGAACAAAAAACGTTGTTGGACACTCAAATGAGAGAGAAAACCGGTCCGGTCCTCGCTCTGTTACACGCAATTGATTGCATGCTCTTCTCATTCTATGTGGCGGGGACATACTTATTGAAAGATTTAAAAGTTCAGGACCATAATAAAATCCCTGCAAAGTTCAGGAAACCATTAAGAAAATCAAGAAAATCAAACTATATATCTATATATATATATATAAAGAGAGGAATGAAACTTCAAACTTGCATGGTTGTTATATTCTTACATTGGTGGCAATAAGAGTGATGACCCACTCACAGCACACAACCAAACTATGGATTGGAATTTGTTCATATTCTTTCCAACTGTCTGCCATTTATTTACTATTTTTTTTCCCCATAGCATCTCCTTCTTCTCCAATTATACGTTCATGAGGCATATTCATAATTCATGTGAAATAAAAGAATTATTTTTGTTTTATATTCCCTCTGGATTTACCTTTTTTTCCCCCAAATTATATATAGTTCTGTTTCAATAAATATATTCATATTACTATCACTTAATCTTAAACTAGACAATAAATTAAATTATGAATGATTTAGGGAAAAATATAAAGATATATTAGAAAAGAACTACCTAAAAATTACGGTTTCTCGTATTAACTATTTTTTTAATTCACATGAAAGACAAACTAATTGTTTTTTTTTTTTGGGACACAGAGTATATAAAAAAATTCTTTAAAAGGAAAAGTTATGGACCTTTGAATTATATGTTATTTTGAAATAAGGGAACTCACATTTGAGATTTCTCAATTCTATCAAAAATATATTGGCCGCTAAATTACATTTAAATTAACACACGAGGACCTATATTTTTAAAAATTAACTATAAAATTCTTAAATTACTATTATATGAACACTTTAGTCCTCCATAAAAAATAGAGAGAACAAAAGTCCTAACACAATTCATAAGTTAAAAACCTCATAGTTAATTTAACTTGCGATTTAAACCAATTTTTCAGTTAATTGATAGTCAAAGGAACCTACCTTAAACAAAATGACCAAAGTTGGTAATGAAATCATAATTTAAATACATCAGTCAATTTTGAAAACATAGGTTCCTTAGCCACTTTTAATACTTAATTTTATTGCAAAAACACTCTTCAAATCCATGAATTTTGTGCTTCTAATAAAATATGTAATTTCATAAATTTTATAATCATGGAATTTAAATTCCATAAATTTCACATCCCATCCATCCATCCGAATAACCATCCAATAATATATCACGTGAAACTTATTACCATCACATAGATCCACATACAGCACATTATAATTAGAACATCTTTATTACAAAGACTCTTTTCAGTATGTGTCACAAAACTGCATTGTTTTTTTCTTAATCACATATCATATATAAGGTACAATAAGAATTTGATGGAATCACTATTTTAAGTATATGAGACATTGCTTCTGCTCAGCACCAGAAACAGAAACATCATCACATGGTTGGCCTCATGTTGAGGTGAGAGGCAATTTTCTGACCCAAAGATTTGTCAGCCTGAAACCATACAATAAAACATGCTTCAATAACCATTAACCATTGGTTTATATCATCTCAACCCTTTCATCCAGCATAAATTAAAAACATAATGTTCAGCTAATATGGCGGCTCATTCTCTTGCTCAAGTTGCTATTTCTCACGCTTGTCCTACTGTTTAGAGGGGTGTTTACTTAGTTTCTTTTATCTATATATTTTGAATTCTGATGTTTCTTTTCCATATTTTTTTACTTAACATTGAGATCCTATGCTCTGGGTGTATGAAGTAGACCTATTGGTCTAGGTTAGTTTGGATCTTTTTGTTCCAGAGAAAAAAAAATAGCTTAATGGTCAAGTCTTACTTCGTAGAGCAAGATGTTCAAACTAAAAGCAAACCATAACCCATCCCAGCATAAGATTAACCAAATAAATATGCATGTGTGCATATTTATAAGTCAGAAGGTGAATATATTTTACCTGAGACCAGTATGAGATCCAAATGCTGCGAATTTCATAGGTGACTCTTGGGTCAGACAAGGCCTCAACCCAACGTCGTATAAACCGGTCTTTCCTGAAAGAGAATATACCAAATAACAAGAAAATGTAACGGCAAAGATGCATTAGAATATCATATCCAAGTCTAAAACTGCAAAAAGAATAATTAATGTCATGGAAAAACATGACAATTGAGCATACCTGTCAGGTGTAAAGGAGCGGTATCTTTCTCCAGGTTGTTTGAAGTTGTTCTCCTTTGGAATTACAGTCTATGACAAAAATGCCAATTCAAGATTATACTCTATCTGACTAAACTAAGAGAGCCAGTCCCATTTCTATAGATTAATTAAGTATCAAAAAAAAAAAAAAAAAAAAAAAAAAAGTGCATTTGACACTATATGAACAGATTGGTCTAAAATCATAGGTCATATTGTATTATCCCCTATTAGCAATATAAAACTGAGATGCACTCAATTAATTGTTCTTTTAAACAATACAAGAAATGGTACAAAAACGAACCTTTTCACGCCTTCCAGTTAAAACAGGAGGAGGGATAGGATACTTCTCAGCATGACGAACAGGATCATACCTCGAAGGGAAGTAATTGACCTGAAATTGAGCATAAGAAACAATGATAAGACGACACAACTAGTCTAAGCTCGGAATGCAAGATCAAATAAAAGGGAGGAAAAATCACACACAGACACACAATTAACATAATTTCAAGCAATCTCAATCTTAATTAAAAGTGAAGTCACAAAATATTGAAGGGTAAAGAATTAAAATGCAAGCTAAGCCTTCTATTTTGAGGTGTGCGTGTGTACAAATATTTGAATACACACATATAGAGAGAGAAAAAGTTATAGTACCTCCTCATCCCTATGCATAAAGTTCATGAAACCTTCATGGTGATTGTTGTGATGAGCACATTTGGGTGCATTTGGTGGAAGTTGCAAATAATTTGGTCCAAGACGGTGCCTTTGGGTATCAGAATAAGAGAAAATTCTAGTCTGCAACAACTTATCATCTGAATAATAGACACCAGGCACAATAATAGCAGGACAAAATGCAAGTTGTTCATTCTCAGCAAAGAAGTTATCAATATTCCTATTCAAAACCATCCGACCAACAGGCTGCAATGGCAAGATATCTTCAGGCCAAGTCTTAGTCACATCAAGTGGATCAAAGTCAAACTTATCTTCATCAAGAGGATCAATTATCTGAATAAAGAGCTTCCATTCAGGGTAGTTTCCAGCAGCAATTGAGTCATAGAGATCCTGAGTGGCGTGACTGTGGTTTGCGCCACCAACTCTTATGGCATCATCTTCCAACAAACTCTTAACCCCACAAGTTGGTTTCCAATGGAATTTGACATAATGTGCTTTTCCAGCCTTGTTGATTAAAGTGTACGTGTTAACACCAGAACCATCCATGTGCCTGTAATCCTGAGGAATACCAATATCATCAAGGAGAAAGGTGAACATGTTCAAACTTTCGGGGTGGTGTGAGAAGAAGTCAAGTATCCTCCAGCTTTCTTGAATGTGTGACTTGGGGTTTGGTTTCAAAGCATGAACCATATCAGGAAACTTCATTCCATCACGAATGAAAAAGACTGGGAAATTGTTGCCCACGAGATCAAAATTACCCTGATAAAAAAAGGAAAGCACAATTAGTAACTTAGATGAGTCTATTTAAGTATAAGGTTGCAATATTGATGAGAATTGAAGCATTGCAGCTGAATTATAGGATAATAACGTTGAAAACTTTTCCTTAGTACTAAGTACTAACAGTAGAAGGGAAGAGATTTCCCTGTCGTTTGTGTCAAAAAGCAACGGCAGAAAAGGTTTGAGAAAAGACAAATTAATGTCTTTGAGAGAAACTCAACAGTAAAAGGCACCCCATCAAACAAAAGTTTCAAAGTAGAAAAATTTAATAGAAGTAAAAAAATAAATAAATAAAATAATTTCTTTAAATTTGTTTTATGTTTTTCTTGAATGAATTGAAAATTTAATAAATTTAACAGCAACTTTCCAATTTTTTTATAAATAATCCAAAAGGAAAAGCTTCTCATTAATATTATTTTTAATTGCTTTCTGCTCTTCTCATATAAACTGAATTTCATGCATTCAAAAAAATATGCTTTCTTATTATTAATTTCACTTTTGAAAATGAAAAATTCATCAGAAAGGAGGAAACTACTCTTCAAGAAAGAAAAAGGTTTAGCTAAACACAAAAAACAAAAAATGAAAATTACTTCCTAAATTGAAAATCCAAGTCGATTACCTCTCTAGTGTAAAACTTGACAGCAAAACCACGAGGGTCTCTAAGAGTTTCAGGACTGCCACGCTCATGAATAACAGTAGAAAACCTGACAATAACAGGAGTCTGAACACCAGGTGCTCGAAGAAAATCCGCACAAGTGAGATGAGAGATGTCATGAGTAACTTCAAAGAACCCTTTAGCACTGGCTCCTCTAGCATGAACTACACGCTCTGGAATTCGCTCTCTGTCAAAATTTGCTAGCTTTTCCACCAAATGATAGTCCTCAAGCAGAATTGGACCTGTCAAAATTGAAAATTGAAGAGCTAAATTTACAAGGCTATGCTTTGTATAACTTCTAGAACATGCATATTGTATAATTATTTTTTAAAAATATTAAAATTGACCCGCAAAAATTTGAAAATTTTCTTGCAGCCTTTAAATTTTTTGAAGTTTTTCATTTTTACCTTCACTTTAAACCTCTTGCAATCTGAAAATTTTCTCTTAATAAAAAATTTATGTTCTTCCATTGTTATCTTAAGTAGTCACAGCTTATCAAGATAAAAATGTTAGTTTAACCTATAAATTACAAGTTTTCATAGTGCTAATATTATCCAACATTAAATGAGTGTATAGAAAACTTTGAAATGCTCAAAATAGGAAAATTTATTACCTCTGGATCCAACAGTGAGGGAATTGTTGTTGTTCCATACAGGAGCACCAGAGTTTGTGGTGAAGAAAGGAGAATTGTTAGCACTTGATGGACGAAACTGCACCAAAATAAATAGAAAAAAAGGTGAAAAGTTGCTTAATTTTGAATATAAGGTTAAGAATATATACATAAATTTATGAGTTTGGTACCTTGTAAGGATCCATGATGTGGTTAGCGAGGAGAAGAGAGAAGAGAAAGGAGAGCAAGAAAGAGGAAGAAGAAGAAGAAGCAGCAGCGGAAAGGCTGAATGAATATGCAAAGGTGGGTGTTAGTTTAATGTTTTATATTTATCTCTTGATAATCACTTAACAAGCTACGTGGCAAAAGCAAAATCTCTACAGTGAAATTGAAAACCGCCTTATGCTATTTTATATTTTTTCAAAAAAATAAGAATTATTTTTATAATATTATCTGGAAATTAAATATATGTTTTTTCTATTTATTTTTTTAAGCAGAATTAGACTTTAAATATTGCAAAAGTTGAAAACAGAAATTAAAAAAAAATTGAAAATAGAATTTGAAGCCAATATTCATGTTTTCAAAATAATAAATAAAATATTTTATGAGAGGCAATTGGTTTTTGAAAATTTGGACCATGTCTCCTAAACTAGGCATAACCATGACTCGAGTCCGAACCGGAATTGAATCGATCAAAATTGAAATTAAATTAATGATAATAGGTTTAGATTCTTAATCATGCATAATCAAAACCATGTATTAGTCTTGATAATACTTTTTTTTTTATTTTTTTAATATTAGGAGAAGTGGTGATTTAAACTTGAATCTATTGTCGGATTGTATACGCATTTACTATTAGATTATACTTCCGTATGCAAATACCTACTGTCATCATTTATTCCTACTACAAATTAAAAAAAGTTCGATAGTTGTCTATTATAATTTAAATTCGAATCAAATGAAAACCAACGATTTTAGAATTTGTTAATTTTATTTATTTTTAAAATCAGAACCAATAACTCTGAACCTAAAACCTTTAGTTTGATCCATGGAAAATGATATTTAATAAGGGAATAAGTTTTTATATACATTGAAATTTTTAAGAAATTTAATTAAATAATTAAATAATAAATAAATGAAAATATAAAAAGAGTGTGGTGAAATAGAAGGGCAGGATAAGAAAGATTCATTGGGAAACTCAAAAAAAAGAAGATAGAAGGAATTATGAGAACGTCATGCGTCCACTTCTCCTTATCTGAGAGTTTTGTGGTTTTGCGTAACAGAGTTATGGCAGAGGATTATTATGGAAATAACTTCAAAACAAATATACAGACAGAAGAAGATTATTTTACGTGTTTATGGAAAAGAGAAAATGCTGCCAAATTTTCAAATGGGGCCATCTTCTATTATTAGCCACAATCCCACTTGTGGTACAGAATACAGTTACCTCTTCTTCTTCTGTTTGTGGCCTGCGAAACAAGCCGTAATCAAATCATAACCTTACCAAGTATTTCACATTGTGCTCGATGAACACATTTTTTTAGAATTTCAAAAAATATTACAATTTTTTTTTTCATAAAAAAAATCAAATGAGTTAAATAACATTAGATCAAAATATATTTGGATTTTTCACGAGTATATATGAATTCTTAACCTTGTAAATATCACGTATTACGCCAATTTTTATGAATAATTAATTGAATCATATATATATAATATTAAGATTTCATTAAAAAAAATTTAAATCAACCTACGGGTTGTGGCTCAGTTGGCAATGTAGGCTGAGCATGTGGAAAAAACTCTCGGATTCGAACCCACTAAACGCATTTGCAATGAGGGGGAAGGAGCCTTAACTGTAACTAAACCCTTAGCCAGATTATACGGTCCCTCATAATGATGTCTGGATATTAGGTAAAAATAGTTATTTAATTAGCTAATTAACTTAAAATGACAAAAAAAAGGTATTATTTGTCTAATTAGCTAATAGAGATAGAGCGTTGACTTATTAAAACGCTCAACTAGTTCAAAAGCAATTATCAAATAGGGGCAAAGAAGTTGAAACATTAAATTTAATGGGAGAATAGGCCTCGCCATCAGATTCTACAGCACAAAAATCTTCACCTATTGTTCTCTATAAATTAGACACTGTCCAAATAAAACAAAATAAATACCGAAAATGAAACAAATACTTCATATAAAACGGAGAGATTCCACAGAAGACGGAGATAAATAAATAAAATAAAATAAAAAGAAGATAGATCTATTCCAAACATATACAGATCTATAATTTATTTAACAAAAAAAAGTATAAAAAGTTGCAAAAAAAAAAAAAAAAGAGAAATACGAGAGAGGGGCTGTCAAGAGACAAGAATCAACCCTGTGTATTACATGCTTGATTTTTATGTTTTGAGAGAGAGAGAGAGAAAGAAAATCGAATCCCATTCTTCAATGTGTTACACGGTTGTTTTCATGTATAGGGTATTTGGATGTCTCTTCAAGATGTTCAAGCGCTTCCTTCTTTCATATGGATTTGAGAGAGTGTCTTATCTCTTACTACTGTTAGTGTTGCATGTTGTAAATTAATGATATATTTTATTTGCTACTTCTTTGTGGTGGGTGGAAGATGAGGAATGATCTGAGTTTTTAATGACAACTCTAACTTATTTCTTTCAGGAACATTGTTGGTTCAGAGAGTGAGAGAATATGATCAAGCTTGGATTAACAACTCTTATATATAAATTTGCTTATCTTCGCACCCACTTGATTTTAATATCAAGTCTAGAATCTAAAATGTTTTTACAATCCAAAACAATCGAATCAAACTCAAAATTATCTAGAGTTTGGAGAATAGAGAGTGTTGATAAGATTTTGAAATTCCGAAAAAACAATACCATTTAGAGGTAAATAATCTCGTACGTAGAAAAGACACGTTCGAAGTGCAATTTGTTTCCACAACTCCTGGATCCCCATTGCCTTCCTGAAAGCTCGATACAGCCCACTGAAAATTTCCTTCACTGTCCTCAATCACGAATCCATAGCCTATAAGATCAAGAGCAGCAAATAACTCCCCATCAACAAAGAGAAGCCGGTCCATGTTTGATGGTAAAATGCATGGGCTTGTTCCATGGTATTGGTCAAGAAATCCCATGCAAAATTATGAGATCCAAAAGATTCTTACAGGAGTTATCAAGCCTGAAGGAGTGGCTAAACTGAATGCACTAGATATGGCGAGTGATGAAAGGAAACTGGAGAATAAGAAAATTGCTGAAAGGTCTGCAAGGAAAAGATTGATTGAAAGAAAAGAAGAAGATGAGAAAGGAACAACAAAGAAGTTCAAGTGTGGAAACAAATTCAAACAATCCTCTTAAGGTATAATTAAATAAAATATATAGGATTTTCTAAATTCACGTAGGGTTATTATGGTTTTTACTAACCAGTTCTTTTTTCAATTAACAAGCAAAAACAATCCTTTGTGTAAGTTCAAATTCTTTCTAGAGTAGTATCCCTGAGAATCAAGAAAGTGATTAGCTCTGTATAAGTGAAAATCAAACAGGTTTCGTCAGTGGCGGACAGATTTTGGCGGACAAATGTAATTATTTATGATTCAAAGAGAAGAGAAGACAGGCTAAATGAATTCTGTTCAAAGTCTGACTTCGCTGCGGGCAGAGCCGAGCTTGAACATTGGAGGTCCGTTGTTTAAAGAGCTTTTTTAACTCAGCTTGTTTTGAACTTAGCCGGGCGGAGCGGGGCTGCTGCTCGTTTTGACAGTGCTCATAAAAATGATGGTCGAAGGTAGATTGACATTTGATTAATAAAATTCAAACAAATTTCTTATTGTTGAAAATTACAAAATTGAGCAAATTTTCACCTTTAATGCTTACAAAATATTAAAAATGGAAAAGGTGAGTAGAAATTAATGTTATTTTGGTATGCATCTATTTTCAATTTGAAGGAAATTAATTTAACGCACTTGTAATATTAATTTTCTAACTATTATTAAATTTAATATTTAGTGTATATCAATACTAATTATATTAATTATTTTGACAACTTTTTCTCATTTTTTAATTATCATTTTTTTACTACATAAAAATTATAAAATTATATCTAAAAATTACAAAGTTTACTAAAGCAAAATTCTTATAGCGTATTGATGCCAAGACATTTGCTTATTCATATCTACTGTTCTCCTATGTTTTAAAAATCACATGATACAAACTTAAATAAAATAATTTAAAAAAGATATTGGTAGTTTGTTAATTAAAAGGATAACTGAATTTTTTTTTTTTTTTTTATGTGGAACATGAAGCATTCTAATTTTAAAAAAAAAATTCCATATAAATAAACAAAAAGAAACTAAAATCACAGTCGAAAAAATACTTAGAACCAGAACAAAGAGCTTCAACAACAAGGAAAAACAAATTACAACGACGTAACATATTAAAGTCTCTCATCTTTTATCATTATTAATCAATGCCAGTGTCAATAAGGTTCAGCCTCTCTGTGCTACTCCTTATGATTATCATTTTCATCTCCATTTTCTGGCGGAGGAGGCAGATTCAAATCAAAACTGCACCGCCTGTTGCCACCTTGTGGAGGAGGAGGAGGAGGAGCAGAAGGCCCTGCAGCGTCTTGTGGTTCTCTGTTCAAATCAATGTCATGTCTCATTTTGGCTAATGTCTGATGGGCCAAGTTCAATAAAGTTGGAGCCAACAAGTGCCCCTGGAAAACTTGTTGACCAGCGTTGCCAATTCTTATGGGTGACCAACTGGCCTCTGCTCGTTTTGGTGGTGGAAATGCACCACGCCAATCTCGTTCTGGATGGGCACGTAAGTGCCCAAAAACTCCTTTCCACGAACCAAATCTTTTATCACATAAAGAACAAATGGGATCGGATTTTGGAGGATCTATTAGTTCACCTTTCTTTCTCTTTACTTGCCCTTCTCCGCCACTGATACTGGAGGATACACTAACGCCATAGCTTCTCTTCCTTGAAGAACCCTCTCCAGAGGCTCCATTCCCTCCACCACGAGAAGTACTCCCTCCATGGCCAACTGTAAGTATAGAAGGAGGAGGAGGAGGAGGGGGAGGAGGGGTAGAAGAAGAAGAAGAAGACGAAGAAGAAGAAGAAGGAACAGCAGGGTTTTTCTGTGGAAAATTGGCCATGGCGGGAAAGTAGAAAGGAGAGAAATATAGAGAAATCGATATCAAATGGTAGAGACACAGTTGCTTGCAGTTATATATGATGGTTCTTTTTGAATGACAGTTACTTTTAGTAGCCGGTTGGCTCAATTCACACCGTTTTGAAGAGGCGGGAATTTAACTGACTCTTTTGTTAAATCACCTCTAATGTTTTCGTGTCAAAACCGTAGGCTATTTGTCATTTACATTTGGGTTTTAAACGATATGTCGTTTGGTGGCAGCAAAGAAACTTCTCTTCATGAAGGCCTTTGAAATTATTATTCAATTTTTTTATTTGTCAGACTGTTATTCAATCTTTGCCACTGGAAGAAATGGTTGGGAACTACTCAAAAAAAGTAGAGAGATTGTTTTCGCTTGTAATTGAAAACAGAGTACTGATAAAAAGAATTGATGAATAAAAACCGTAATCCAAAAGGAACTTAATCCCCTTTTTACAATATATTTTCTTTAACATCTTCAATCTTGTATTGCATTAATCATTGGATTTTTTTTTTTTGGTCTATATTATTATTTTTATTATAAATAGATAAATTAAACTTATTTATAATACTAATACAACTTTTCAAGCCTATATTTTCTTAAAAAATTTTCAAGCCTATATTTATTTCTAAATATTCATTAATATTATAATATTAATACTAATTCTTAAATAAACCGTATTGATTAAATTAATTAATTAAAGTGAATAATTATATTAATTTGATTATTTTACACACAAAAAAACAAAATAATAAACTAGTTTCATAATTACACAAAAAAAATATTTTAAGATCTGATATTATTTTATAATAGTTATCAACCTTTTCAAATTTCTCAATTCATTCATTTTCACCCGATCAGAAATAATAGAGAATCCATAAATTACAAATAAGAAATAATGATAAGCGTGGAAATACCGATGAAAAAAGGAAAAAAAAAAAAAAAGACAAAGTAAGCTTCAACTTAATTTAAATATGATATAATGCAGTAATTTTTCTTTTTTTTTTTTTTATCTAGTCAAAGGAAGCTAACCTTGTTTGCATTCTAGAAACGGTAGCTTTCGCGCCCTTCCTGCCTGCTGAAATTGATTGAATGATCGTGATGTGACAGCCCACGAGTGTCGCCCACGGCAAAAGGGGCATGATGACTTGACGTCCAGCTCGGGAAATGATGTTTGATAAGATGGATCTGTTTAAACATAAATATGCTTTTTGAAGGAAGTGCGGCCAATTAGCCCTTGTTTCCGCAGGGCGAAGCTCAGGTGGTGATTGATTCAAGTACGCGGTGAGCGTAGTAGCCCCCTCGGGCATGCTCCTTGTACAACCAAGCGAAAAGCTAAGCCGGATAGGCTTTTTTATGTCGAAAGCCCGACGAAGGCCTATGATATAGTAAGAAAGAAAGTACGTTAAGGTTAAGAAGTCACGTTGATGATCAGTTCCATGACGTGACACGCTATCGACACCATTAGACGATCTATTTATGGGAAGATAGAAACTTCCATAACTTGAACTGCTCAAGTCTGATCCTCCTCTATTCATAGAGGAGATTTTTTCTTTCTAGTAGAGCTCATCACGACTAGGCTTTTTTCACATCTGAGATTCTCATTCCCACTAGGGTAGGTTTCCACAAAGCGGTATCAGGAGAACGCCTTTCTCGAAAGTCTTTGGTTTAGGGCATCCATTACAGTCTTTCGTTTGTCACCCTGGGTTCTACTATAACTAGTTATTTCGGTTTTCTACTAGCGGGTTTTATAACCTTTAGAGTTCCATCAACCGCTTAGTTTCCCGTAACGTTGTATCTCTCGAAAAAGATCAATAAATTAAAAAAAATAAGTAAAGGATTGAACCCACTTAAAATCTTTACTAAATTATGACCGGCCATCATATTAGCAAATAAACGTATTCCTAAGCTTAATGCAGGAATCGCTTTTGCTTTCTTCTCCTCTGGTAGTCAAATTTTTCCATCGAAGATATTATTTAGATCAAGTTAATATGTCACTTGCTATATCACTGAGCCATGAATTTAGAGTATCTCTATTAAATCTTTTACCATCTATGCAATCCAGCAAAAATTTATTAATTTGAATTATTTTGGTAACATTAAATAATAATCATCTGTCCATATAACTATACATTACATTAATATTGCATATAGACACAACAAGATCATCATATATTAGGATAAAAATTCTCCAAGAAATAAATAATTAAAAGTAATACATCAAATGTAAGAAATAAGAAAATGTTTTTTCTTCTAAAGAAAAAGAAAAGGAATCAATACAAAAATATTTTAATTTTTTATTTGCTAAGAAAATAATACAAGGCGAACCCATGACTCCCACCTCAAAGGGAAAACACCCTCCAGTCTCTACAATAATGCTAGATATGCAAAAGGATAGAACAACAAATCCATATGACTATAACAAACTGGAATTAATGGATTTTCAATTGTAAGTTCATAAAGATAAATATAAAAGTCTTGTTTCTTTTAAGAAAAAGAAGGTGCATCTTCATCTTCTTCTTCTTTTGGTGGGAGATTAAGATCGAGTCCGGTAGTATTAATTTCAGTATTTTCTTGATCTTCTTGTGGTTGAACATTGAGATCAAGTTCTGATTCCCTGCTTGAACCAACATTTAACTCTGCAATTCGTTCTTCTTCTTGTTGTTTCATTTTTGCTAGGGTTTCTTTAGCAACATCAAGAAGCGCTGGTATTACTTCATGTTCCATAACTTTCTGTGTTTCTGCAATTGATTGTTGCTCCGGCTTATCATTGTCGTCCTCACCATCGCCTTTACTGCCCCAGTCCGGATTATACACCGGTGGAGGAAATGCGCCACCCCAGTCTCTCTTAGTATGTGACCGCAAGTGCCCAAACAAGGAGTAAAAAGATGGGAACCTCCTACTACAAACTGCACAAACCGCTGGTACTCCGGCGTTAACTGTCTTTCTCCTTCTCCGGTTATCACCACGCTCCTCGTTATCGCCATCCATGCTTAATGATGCACCCGGATCGTTGTTTCTTCCTCTTCTCTTCCTTGAACCATGGGTAGAAGACGCTCCAGTTTCAAGAACAGGCCTTGGTGGTGATATTGCATTAGTCTCGATAGGAGTAACGTTATCATCTTCTTCTCTAGCATTTTCTGGGCTGTTATTATGGCTTTGTATTTGTTGCTCTTCTGATGGTTTTTCAGGCTCCAAGTCATTTGCATTATTATCCATATTGCAAAATAAGAAATGAAAGAACAAATGAAGCAATATTAGGGTTTTTTTTTTTATACGTTTGAAAACTCTTGCGATGGAAAAGGCTAAAACTCGATAGCTTACGCTCCACACACTACTGAGAAGACTAATACACATATATTATATATATTTTTGAAATTAAAAATTTTTACTACATATATGTTGATTTTATTTTAAAATAAATTTTAAAAAATAAAAATTTAAAAATTTTGAAATGCTTAATTATCTATGTATTTATTTAAAAATAACTTTAATAAATTATATCCAATAAATTAATATAATGTGATTTTAATTAGACATAATTAGGATTATTCTAAAATATTTTAAATTTAATTAAGGGTATAATCGAAAATCCACTTATTTTCCACGGTTATATATAGTATATATTATATATAGAAATATATTTGGGATTTAGCTGTCATTTTGGCAGCTTGTTAATATCTTACAAGAAACAAATCAACTTTCGGTTTACAGTATGCATTTGTGGTGTCGTTTCGTGCTTGTTTATTGTGTGTACGTAGACCCAGTGAAATATTACTATATGGAACGTACACGTGGATTGATTATCAATTTGATGGAGGAGATAAGTTGGTGATTTTTCAAAAATGGCAGGAAAAGATTATCTATTGAAAAATTAATTGCTGATTATGCTTTTATGGAAAAGAAAATTATATATGTATATATAGATATTGTCAGAGTCAGACTTCCATATGGAAAATTAGGTATTTCATAACAGCTCTAAGTTAGAATCATAAATTTCACTGGTAATACTTAGACCTGCAAATTTTAAAATTAAGTAGAGTATAATCAAATTCAATAATAAATTTAACTTATAGTTATAAATAAATTGACTATTTTACGAAAGTCACCGTTATACCGTTAAACCGTTAGCTTCTCACATTAAAACGAAAACAATCGTTAGACTGTTAACTTATCGTATTAGAAAGTGACGGTTAGTCTCTCACATTAATTAACACGTTGAATATTAGAAGATTATTTTTTTTTATTTGGACTCTATTTATTTCTGTAGATTAACTTATTTTTAAAAGTTATTTTTCAAAATTCAACAATTCATTTTATGCTGTTTAGTTACAATAATAAAATTTTTAATTCATGGGATTATAAAAATATTTAGAATTATTTCCTCAAGGAATTATATATAAAATTATAAAAGTTACATAATTAGAAATATTTTTTAATTTAAATTTAAAATGCACTCCTTTACTTATTTAAAAAAAAATCCCAAAATTAACTTAAAAGTGAAGAACTCATATTTTGAGATAGAAAGAATCAATCTATTTATCTATTTTAATTTAGTAATAATTTATTTTATTATACATAATCTGTAGCAAATGAAATTTTGTTGCATTTAAATTAAATGATTCGACATGTATAGTTGAAATGTATATTGAATTTACATATTTTTGAAATATAATCCCTAAGAAATAATTTCTATTATCATGAATAATAATATAAAAATAACAATCAACTGAACTATTATTTTTAAAAAAATGAAAATAAAAAATTAATTAAACCTAGAGAGTAGGTAGTAGGTCAAGGTTGAGATGGAAGTAAATGAGTTTTCTATTTTATGGACTTGCCATGTTATTTTAATTATTTTACATATTTTATTGGACTTTCTATATTTTGTCGACTGACCATGTGCACTTGCTATTAAATTATATATATATATATGTTTTTTTTTTTAAACTTATAGTTAATATGATGATTGTATTACCGTTTTTGATAACTTGTGGCTGATAGCTAATTAATTTTTTCATCTTTTAATAAAATTTCGGTTATAATTATAAATCAACACCTCCTAATTAATTCGATTTTTTTAAAAATAATGTTCATTTTGCCCCTAATCTTCAGGGGAATATATAATCATGTTTATTAATTTTTTTATATAATCTACCTTCCGAATTTACACTAAATGATTAAAATACGCAACTTTTACAAAAAATAAAATAAAGTAATAATTTTTAATATTTTTAACTAATTTTTGTTAGTTAAAAAAATATTTTGTTCTCATAATAATTAAAGCGTTTTGATCATTTCATGCAAGTTCAAATTGATTTTAGGATAAATACTTTCTCTATCAACATGTATAAATCATTTTAAAAAAGCTTTTTTGTCTGTAAATATAAATTATTTTGAAAGTATTAAAAAATAATTAATGATATTTTTTTCAATTCCACACTTATTTATATTAAATGCAATAATTATTTCTATAATTTTTCTAAATTAATTTAGTCTAATTAATGAATACTTTGTTATAATTTAATAGAATTGATTGATTCTTAAATCACCGTACAACTTTAAACGTCTCATAAAAAGTAACAGTTTTTCAAGCTCGGAAAATAAAATGAGCATTGTTCCTTTTTCCTATAAAAAAAAAAACTGATACAACCTAATTATATTATAAGAGTATTTATCTCATTTTTCAAATTCTGTCAAAAGAAATCTCAAACGCCTTCAGTTTTAATTTCAAGAAAGACAAACATTTATCCTCACTGTTTTGTTTTGGGTTTGGAGTATGGAAATGGAAGGAAGCTGCATCTTTCTTTAGATTTTATTCAGTTTTTTAATCAAACGACTTGTCTCTTGAATAATCAGGAGCTTAGAAATAAGACAAGCTACCAACTAAATTTAATTTTTCACACTTAAAAAATAATTTCTTTTATCATACGAAGCGATTCAAATAAGAAATTTCAATTTGTTTTTAAAAAATAATTTACCATTGAACTTTGTTTATTTGTAATATTAAAATTTTTAACTCAAAACCACAAAAATATTAATAATAATAAAACTGTCATATTTTAAAAATTTTTATTGTTAAAGATGAGAAAAATATGAAAAAAACAGTAACTAATGGTGAAATAGCTACTAATGATTAATAAATTAAAAATTATGTATTTATAAAATTATAATAAATTTATCAATTCCTCTTGAAAATGGAAAATCATTTTCCTAAAAAAACAAACTTAATTTTCCTTTGATAAAAACAAAAAACTTTTCATTGACTTATTTTCGTTATCTCCCCATTATCTCCCCAAACAACGGAAAATTGTGGAAAACATATTCCTGCATGTTATTTGACAGAAATAAACAAAACTTCAGACACATTTGAATTTAGCAGTCAATTTTTGCAAAATTAGAAAGGTGTGAGGATAGTCGTGGGCAAACCATAATAATAATAATAATCATTATTATGGGCAGCAGGGTCTCATGGAGCATTTTTCCATTCATAATCAAAACTCTTAAAAGAGAGAAACCTAAGCCTCCATTCCAATTAGAGAGGCTCTAGCAAAAACTAATTGTAAGGCGACATCCACAACCCGCAGCCCGCAATGCAATGTCATTGTCAGAAACAAGGCTTACTAACAGCCCCACATACCCAAAAAAAATCCAGTGTTACCAGTAAATTAAAAGGGAACATAATATATTGAGATGAATTAATTATTTTTAAGACATTCCCATTCAGTTTTTTCCATTTACCACAATCAAGAGATAAATAAATAACAGAAACAAAATAACTTAATATTGGCACAACCAAATATTTTCAACTGCAACTGCAAGTAGAGAGTAGAGACATTTGAAGGAGGTTAAGTTGAAGGTACTAAAAAAGAAAAACCGAGTGTTACAAATTTCAAAATGTTTCAATAAATTTTGCAGACAATTCATATAACAAATCTTAATATAAAGTATGTACAAGACACTTTGGCCCAACAAACCCTTGATAGAGAGAGAGGGGGGAGGGAGGAAGGGGGGAGGGAGGAGAGGAATAAGATCATCCAATGATCATAGACACACCGAGAATGTTCACAGCCCTAACTAGCATAATTGGACTTATTTATACCCAAAAAGAGGGCTTGAATACAACTCAGGTCTAAATGGACACTAACAAGATGAAATAGAATATATAAATAAATTACTGACCAGAATTCCCCAAAAGTCGTTCAACAGCAGCATGCACGTTCCCTGCCGTGGCAATTAGTGCCCGTATATTCTCTTGTGTGTCAAAGAAACCCATTTCTTGTAGCTGTGACAACTGTGTCGCATATAGTTCTTCTGGGGGCACTGAGAAAATGGCAAAGCTTAAATGCAAAACAGACAGAAAATATAAAAAGCAAGAAAAAGAAAAACCAGGGTAAGAATAGAACCATTGGATCTGTTCGGAACAGCAAGGCTACCAGCTCCAAGGCCGCCAAACATGTTCATCAACATCTCCAAACCCATAGTGTTAGGTGCGCCTGCAATTATAAGACCATAAAAATCCACCCACGAATAATCCTTCTTTTGTTTGTGTTTGAACATGTGAGCATAGAAATAAATAAAAAGAGAGGTGCTATGCCAATAAGAAATCTCTTCGGAATTGTAGTAGGGCAAAAATAAGGGAAAAGATCAGTAAAAAACTGTCGTGGTTATTGACACATGAGAAAAGGTAAAGGGTCAAATGCAGACCCTAAAAAACTATGCAGTGCCAATAGACTTGCAGATAGAATGTACACCTAGGACTTTCCTAGAGGAAAATAGATTTGAAACCAGATAAATTTACTATAAGAAATCTAATCTAACAGACTTCCAAAGCTTACTGAAAAGACACTAACTTCAATGCCAGAGACTTTTAAGTTTCATTGATTAATGGGTGCCCACCCTGCACATAGATTCCCACATTCTGCTTCTGGGAGTATTAGACATACACAGCCTTACTTGCATCGGAGGCCTTTTAGGGTTCAAATGTGTAACCTCCAGCGTTAATAGACAACCTTGGCATTGCACCAAGAATCTAATTTCTACTTACTAGGGTTTCATTGAGCATAAAACAATTTTCATGCTATTAATCTTACTATAGCAACAAGAACCAAAACTTAAATAATTGCTTTTAGAAACTACTACATTAGCTCTTATCAGATCTCTTCCTTCCAAACTGAAAATTGAAGAGTTGAAATAGAAGGCTTCAATCATTAACACACTGGGGACATAAACATTCAAATGAAGCACAGTAGAACCATATGAGGCCTAGCATTGGAACAAAGCAATCTCAACCCACTTTAGATGGTACAAATGATGAAACAGTGAAAATATCAAACAAAATAGTGCAACCACAATTTCAGCAGAAAAAAATTGAAGTTTTAGAGACTGTCTTTAATACCTGTTCCTGGACCCGTCTGACCTGGTTCCCTGCAAAAGGACACCAATTTAGTAAACTGAAAAACAAACTGAACAGCTAACCCACATAAGATGTCACATGTAGATGAGAGACCTAAGAAACAAAACAGGTGAAAACCATCCAATGCCTTGACCATTCCTACAAAAGGTCAATGGAAATTTCCAGGAAAAACTAAGAGAAAAAACTATGGAACAACTTACTGGCTTGACTGCTGCCGACCAAGCTGAGACAACAGAGCTTGCTGGAAGGTCAAAAGTTGCTGCATGAAAGAAACCATATGGCTTATATCTTCAATTTACTAAAAAAGAAAAACATTATAGCACCATTTGGGAGTTCTAATAACCTTGGTGACTGATTAAATAATGCAAACATCATGAATAGCTTAAACAAAAACAATTCAATATCTAATACCAACTTCACAGCCATCTTCACTTCACACATGTTGTGATCACTAGGGAGAGGTATGTGCATGCATGAATGAGTAGAGAGTCAAAGCCAAAAATCGACAGATGTACCTGCATTGTCTCAGGAGAAGTTAATTGACGAACAAATTCTGGGTTTTGCATTATCTCTCTTAATTGAGAATTGGAATCAAGCATGCTACGAACTTGAGGATTAGAACCAAGAACCTGAAATAAAATTGATGTTAGTTGGCAAGATGTTATATTTAGAAGAATTATACCAAGCAACATGGACATTTTGTTACCTGGTTCATGTACTGAGGATTGGAAAGGAGGCTTTGCATCATTTGTGAAACAGCTGGATTTTGCAATAACTGAGTCATTAGATTAGCGTCTGGCATAGCACCAAACATGTTGTCAAACTCTGGAAGACCAAGTCCACCTAACCCAGCAGGTGCCTGTGCCCTAGCATCCCCAGCAGTATTTGACCTTGTGGTGTTAGCCTGGGGGGCAGCACCAGCTATAAAAGTTGCATTTAATCAGAAGTTAGCAAAAGCAGTCGATAGATTATCTATTATTTTGCATTTTTAAGCACTGATAATCAGAGAGAGAGAGAGAGAGAGAGAGAGAGAGAGAGAAACATATAAAACACTAACTTAATCAAAGTTAAATGTCACATGCTTCATAAGACATTTTTAAGGTGCATAAAATAAAAGGCAAGTAAATAAATAAAACTGTATTAAATATCTAGGAACTCTGAGAAAAGGTTATAAACAGACCAGTGATGAAATACAAAATCACTAAAAAGCCAACCTAACTCAAGCACTACCATCACCCATTGACATACAATATTTTTGAAATCTAAATAACATATTTTTAACTTAACTCAGAATGTCATTGAAATGATTATAGAAAGTAGACTCATTGCAAACCTAACACCTTTCAGGAGTGGAAGGAGGAAGGAGGAGTTAGCAGAAAGATTAAGAACAAAGAACATAAGAAGATACACAGTAATTTACTTTTCAACTGCTTCAAAATGATTAATATGAAGGGTGAGAAAGAGAGAGCTTACACCCAGCAGAAGTCCATGGGTTGGGCAGCGGATTGGTATTTGGAGCTGGGGAACCTGTGGTGGACTCAGAGTTAGCACTTGATGGATTAGTTGACCCATCACTAGCTTGGTTCCCTGCCTGGTTCCCCAGAAGAGCTGCAAATGGATTTGCATTATCACCTCCAGTATTTCCAGCCATAGCTGTTGCATTCATAAATGGCTCCTGAACAGTTTCATACATGCGCCTAAGCATGTTGAATCCCTCAGGTGAAGATTCAATGTTGCTCATTGCTCTGTCAGTGTTGCGCATCATCTCACGCATGAGCTCAGGGTTTCTTGCTGCTTCAAGTGTTTGACGGAGAGTGCTAGGATCATTAAGTATATGAGCAAGCTCAGGATTTCGATCAATGATTTCACGCATTTGAGGATTGTTCATGATCAAGTTCCGCATGATCTCAGGGTTATTCATTAGATTTTGAACAACAGGCATATTCATTAATTCTCTCATAATGTTGGGATTCCGAGTCAATTGTTGCTGCACCTGTTCAAACTCTGGAAGTCCAGCTCCAAACAAACCACCAGGTCCACCACTGCCACCCAAGCCATTTAAACCAAGACCTGGAAATAGTGAAGCACCAAAACCAGACCCTCCAAGTGCTCCACCTTCATTAGAACCAACATGCCGTGTATTAGTTGAAGGAGCATTTGAACCTCCAGTATTGCTAGCAGGAGGTGTATTTGCTGCTGCTGCTGCAGCTGGTGCAAAACCACGAACCAAGTGGACGGTGTGATCTGCCTCCAAGCCTATCAATGATAATGGGAAAAAGTCACATCAAAATCATTCATGCATAGAAAACAGAGAAATCTGATTATTGCCCATGATGTCCTTCATTATAGAAGCTTTCGTACATAACAAATTAAAAGCTAATGTCATGAGAACATGAACAAAACTTTCCTGGGAAAATCATGAATTAGACTAGCACAATTGAATATCTGATTACAGAAAAGAAAACAATGAGATGAGCTCTAAAAGTCGCTGAACTTTGAAATAGACCACTGAAAACAAAACAAAAAAGCCACCCAAAGCTTCCATTTGTTGAGTACAGTGGAAGTGTTGAATAAGGGGTAACAGACAAAGTTAGAATCCTGTTTCATATCTAAATTTAGAAACGAAGGTTACCTATTTAATTATTCTGATCTACAACCCTGAAATTCAAAGCTCAACTAAGATAGAGGGCAGGAAATCAAAACATCCTTAGCCTTCCTTCTACATTCACTTGCCACAGAACACAATTCCCAAATTGCAACATAAATTCTATCCAACAGCATGGAGACACAGCCACTATACAAAAAGGCAAGGCAAGATCCTCAGCAAGAAATCTCCCACAACTATGATAGAATTATACAAAGGGAATTTACTGGGTTACATAACAAAACAAATACAACTGACAGCAGTACTAAATAAAAGCAGTACCAAATCCATTGATGGTTTGAATAATATCATTCGCACTAAATATATGTACCTCAATTAATTGTAAAGGAACTTGTCATCTAAAATTATTGCTACTCATTTATTGGTCACCATAGTTTGGAGTTGGGAGCGCATGCTAACACAAAAAATTTCAAATTTATGAACAGGTTTTAGCCTGAAAAGTTCATACTGATATATATATATGGAATGACTATAGGATTACAGGGATTCAAATATTTAGTATTTAACTCAGCAGTAACATGACTGAGATTTACTTTCCCTCCAATAAAAAGGGTCAGTATAATGAACTCCAACTGGCTTCAAGTTCGCATTAATCATATACTCCAAGTAGCAACAAATTAGAGTGGTAGCAGCAATGGAGTAAAAAAAACACCGCCAAAGTACTGGAGTGTAACATGGCAGTGGGGTAAGGTTGCTAGACGAGTGCACATCAGCATGAAGCAAGGTTGTATTGATGCGGTTTTATAAAACTATCAATGCAAATGTTTCTAATCAGCTGATATTTTATAACAATCCATTGCCTTAGCAAATTATTTAGTAATAATCAACATCTTTTTCCTTTTTATTCTATATGTTGTTTTACCACTATATTTATACATTGAGGAATCAAAGTTTGTCGACTTCAATGCTGCTCTCTTTGTTTCTACTAAAAAACCTCATGTTGGTTAAGGAGATTGAAGGAAGCAAATTTCCAATATTATAGGGCTCCTCCTTTGATGGGTATTTCATTTCTACACCCATACCATAGCTGTTTCATTTCTACACCTATACCACTATATTTATACATGAAGGAATCAAAGTTTGTCGACTTCAATGCTGCTCTCCTTGTTTCTAATAAATAACCTCATGTTGGTTAAGGCTGCTCTCCTTGTTTCTAATAAATAACCTCATGTTGGTTAAGGAGATTGAAGGAAGCAAATTTCCAGTATATCGGGCTCCTCCTTTAATGGGTATTTCATTTCTAACCCATACCATAGATGTTGTTTTAGTTTGACCACCCAGCAGATAAATTATGCACTTATTTCTCAAAATTATGATGACAAAATGAGAATATAATTAAGTACCCAGTAATAATTATAGCATATGATCACGTTGAAAGCATTAATGCTTTTCAATAACATCAAATATTGCAGATCACCAAAATTATTTAGACAAAAATATAATCATTTCATTCCAACAAATAATACTCAATAAATGAAATACCAAAATTGCGAAAAAAAAAATATACAGATTTCGATATACCGTAGCTTTGTAGGGTTTGATCGTCCTTTAAGATCCGGCCCTTGTAAATCAGTCGTTGTTGATCGGCCGGCACATCGCACTTCTCCGAAAGTGCTGCCTTAAACGCCTCAACCGTCGAGGATAAGCTTATCCCTACCGAAAACTTCGATCCATTAGAGCATCGTATATTGACGGTGACTTCCTCAGCGCCGCTGCCGGTCGAATCGCTGCTGACCTCATCAGTAGCTCCATTGCCTCCTCCCATCTAATCTTCAACAGACTCTTTAGTTAATCGTAAAAAAAAAAAAAAAAAAAAAACCACAGCGAAACCCTAACCCTAGATTGAGGCAACAGCTGAGAAGAAATCCAATACGGAGAGAAAACAAACAACAACGGGAGAAGAGAGAGATCGTTAGTCGCGGAGGTGAAAAAAATAAAAGAGAAAATAAATAAAAAGATGTTAAAATTAAAATAAAATAAAAATTAAATAATATATAGAGATTTATATATAAGGGCGAGAATCGAAGGTGACTTGTCTTAGATAGGCCAGTAAGGTATAAGTTGTGTGTGTGAGGGTACTTTGGGAACTTGGGGAATTTCACGCGCTGTGGAGGTGAGTTATTTCACTCGCTCCTAATACGGCGTTGTGTTGTCGGGGAAACGACACGAGTCTTGTATTGAGAAAGATGCTTAGAAGGGGATCGTAAGTTTCGATTCCTAGGAGATTTGGAGGTACTTCCCCGCTCATTGGTTACGCGTTTCTTGGACTTTATTTCATTGGGATTTTCGCCCATTGTTTAATAAAATAATTTAATAAGTGTCAAAAATTAAATTTTAATATTAATAAATAAATAAAATTTTAAAAATCAAAAAAATATAATTTTTTATTAAAATTAAAACAATAAATTAAAATAATTTTAATGAATCTACGTCACACTCAAATTCCCTAAAAATATATTCAAAAAACCAGACAATAAAACATAAAATGAAAACAAAAAATGACTATACAACGAAAAAAAAACAAACAAACGTAGGTTACAAAATGTCTAAATGGAAAAAATATATATATAGTAAAAAATTCATATAAATTAGATAATTATTAATAAAAGTAATATTAATTTAATATTTTGAGTTAAAATCACATTTTTAAATTAAAATTTAAAAATCTGACATATATTTTAATTTTCCTTGTTTTGATCGTCTCAGACCAATGGAGTGAAATCCGTGCCCAGAAATCGATTGTTGAATTAATTAATTCAATTTATTTATTTTTTAAATCCAATTTAATTTTGATTTTAGTGGGAAAAAACTAAAAAGTTGACTTCAATTCTATTTTCATTATATAGAGCACTAAAATCTTAAAATTCTAAAACTTAAATTTATTTAACTCATAAATTAAATCAAACTTGAAAAATAAACAAAAACAAACTTATTCTGTTCAGTAATTTTCTTGTATAAAAATTTAATTTATTCAATTTATATCAAAATAGAGAGACTAAAGTGTTAACGAAATCAGAAATAATGGTATTATAAAAAAAAATCATAAAATAGAAATTTCATAATTAATTTAACTATAATTTAGAAATCAATTCTTCAGTCAATTAATAACCAAAATATTAACGGAATAATAAATTTGTAATCTTATAATTAATTTTAAAAATTTAACTATAATTAGAGACCATTTTTAATTTTTTTCCCCTTATTCTAGAGGTCAAAAAGGCAAAGAACAAGTAGATTTTTATAGGTTGGATGAATGATTCCATGAATATTCTTCTTTCATGCAAAAGAGCAAAGGAGGAAACCAATATTATGGGCTTAAAGTTTAAACAAGCCCAGCCCAAACATAGAAGTTATTGTATTTTTGTTTTTTCACACATGCAATTAGCTCCTTCATCCTTGTACTCATAACTCTATTACATTGTGTGTAGTGGGTAATGTTTGAATGATTCAACCACTCCAGCAACTACTGATTTCCTTAGATTTGACTCCTAAAATATTTAAATTTGATTATGTTTCTAATTTGATTAAAATTTAAATTATTGAAATTTAAGAGTTAATAACAATATAATTGAATATTTTTTTTATTGAAGGAGGGGATATTAATCTAATTACCTGAATATATTGTCGTGTCAGGTAAATTAAAATATTATTTTTTTAATAACATTATTAATTATAAGATATATCTTCCCTAACTCAAAAGGATTTTTTTGAATGGAAAAAATAATTTTAACTATATTTTTTGGAAATTTATGACTTTCAATGAATAAGTTCAAAAATTTGCATTTAATTTAACTCTAAATTTTTTTTTTTTTAATTTCTGGGAACATATTATATAAAACGTCCTCATTCTAATAAAATGTAATATAATTAATAAAAAAATGTTTGAAACGACGTCCCAAAGATGCAAGAAATAAATTCTTCTTAAGGGCATTTTAGGGAGAAAATATTTAATAAATTAATTTTGTTAATCCAATAGTTTTTTTGTTTTCTCGAAATAAAGAAGACGAAGAGAGTATGTTTTTTCAAATCGGTGAATCTTTGTAATGACAAAAATGCCCTCTTTTTTATGTTACTCCTCCTTTTATCCTTTTTCTATATAAAATGTCATGTTCAGGTGGTTAAAAAACTTTTTTTGTGAAATTACCATGAGTGTGTGAATTACAGTTTGTACAATTAAGTGTCAATTTTGTGATACAAAAATTTACCCCATCACATTTATTTCTTTCTTCTCTTTGCATAGAACAAATCTCTAATCTTTATTCATTTTTTGAATTTCTTTCAATTAATTAGGCGTTTACCAAATTTAGGTAGATTTTGACATTTTTATCCTGTTTTCCAAATAAAAAATAAAAATAATGGACTAAAATTTTGAAATTTAATTGACATTTATTTAATATTGATAAAAAAAATGTGATAGGATGTATCTTTCTTGAGGTAAAAGTGTATTTATTGACAAATAAAAATTAAAAAAATTATTAAACTATGTTGATTAAAATTTCAATTCAATTAGAATAATTTAATTATGAAATAATTTCAACCTATTAACTTACTCAAGTGATAATAATATTAATTCTATCATATAAAGTTATAAACTTCAATTTTAAAATCTAAAAATAAACTCTTATTAAATAAATTAACAATTGATATTACCAATTAGAAAAAAGAAATGATACATAAAATGAATGAAGCTCATAATTATTATTATTATTATTATTATTTTTTTTTTTTTTTGCAAGAGGAATGGGGTGTGATTATAATAATTTTTCTTAAAAAAGGGTAAATTTGTCAAAAGTATTTGGCGTGTGTAGGCAACAGTGAAAGAAACTAATAAGAAAAGTTTTTAGGAAGGGGTGGCAAAACGGTAAATCAGTAAAAGTAAAGAGGCAAATCGGGAGCTTATAAAATACTGAAGGCATAGAGAGGGAGAAAAGGACGAAGTTTGCGTGGGGACAGAGAGGACACCATGATGGCTTGTTTTTTGCATGCGTCTCGATTTTTTTAAAGCTGAATCCAAAAAAAGAAAAAAAAATTTAAACCAAAAGAATATTTAATCCTCAGCCAATGAAATAATGCTACGCCATCATCATACGCCTGCAAAACTCGTATGTACGCGACACATTCATGTAGGATAACAAATACCCTCTACATACATGATACATAACATCATTGTTATATTATACGACGGAATGCATAAAATTCTCCTGAACTTTTTCATTTTAATTATCTGTCAACTTTAACTTTGTAGGAGACCTAACGTGCCTCTGAATTTATTTTTTTATATATTTTACATCCCGTTTAGTCATAAAATTGAGTGTAAAATACAATCAGTTTTACGTGGCATTTTTTTTAAACACGTCAACATATTTTATTTCACATGGCATTTATATGTGCTAAACCAATTTAAACCCATTAGAACTCTATAAACCAATTAAAAACCAAGGAAAAATCCATGATATGGGCCAAATTGGACCTTAATCAACCCGAGTCTGCCCCAACTTAAATCTATCTTCTCCCTTCTCCCCGATTTTGCACAGCCCTCCCCCTTTATTTTTATTTATTTATTTTTTTGATCATCTACTTGTGTCCAGCCAACATTGACTCCTCTTTCTCCATTTTCGACTCCTCCCTCTCCACTTTTTGATCGATCCATACCTGCCGCCGTTGCCTCTCCATCTTCCTCTCTAGTTTTGACCTGTGTAGCGCAGCAATGGTGGAGGTGATGGGCTGCAAAAATTAATTTTAGGGATTTCAAGGATTCAAAATCAAATTTTCAGAAACTTTATTGTAAAGAAATTAAGGAGGAGAAGAAGAGAAAATTGAAAAGAAGAAAAAGAAATACAATTAAAGAGATATTTGTTGAAAAATTTAAAAGAAATATCATTTTCACCCTCTTTTCCTTTCTTCTTCAAATCTTCTTTTCCATTTTTTTACTCATCAAATCTTCCTTCAAACAAAGACCCATTATCAAACAATCATGGAGAGATAAATAAAAAGATAAAAAGGGAAAAACAAGTCTGGAGAGAGAGAGAAAGGGAAAGAGAAAAAGAGAAGAAAAAAAAAAATCAAATTGAGAAAGCAAGAATTGTTTCTTCTCCATAGATTTATAGCTTCAAGAATTGCAAGAAAAAAAAAAGATGAAGAGAAGGAGAGATGGAGGAGAGGAAAAAGTAAGTGTATTAATAATTAAAAATATCAACTGTATGAGAATTACAACCTTCACGTGTGAATTTTAGAGTGTATTGACGCGCCTTATTGACTGGACCAATAAAGGTATAATAGATAAAAAAACGAACGAGTTAAGGTGCACACGCAGTCCCTCGCAAAGTTAGGAAGCACAAATGACAATTTGAAAAAAAGTTCACAGAGGAAATTTTGCATTCGGCCTATATTATGTCAATAGCTAACACGGCTCATATGCTAGGCAAATCATGTTCAAATAAAAGCCCTTCCTCCTACATAGGGGTGGCCATTTCCCGGGTTTCGGAACTGGAACCAGTCCGAACTAGAACTGGAATCGATGGTCTACGTCTGGTATTTTTAGAACCGTTAACCAGCGGTTCCAAGAATTGGCGGGAACCTGTAGTTTTTCTTGCAAGTTAAAACCGACAGTTCGAACCGGTAGTTCTAAGTAAAATTTTAATTTTATTTCAAACAGCTAAAATCGGCGATTCCACTCGATTCTACAGCTTTTTTATTTTTCTAAATACTTTTATGAAATCCCCAAATTAACCCTCCCAATGGCTATATAACCGCTAATTTTAAGGGTATTTGTGAAAATTTAATTTTTTAGATTTATTATAAATACCCTTTTCCATTTACAATCCCTTCACACAAAATTATCTCTATTCTCTCTAATCTATATTATTCTCTACTCTACAATCTCTCCAATTTTCATTTATAAATTGTTGTGGAAAATATTGCGAAATAATTTCTCCAAAGTCTAATTTTCAATTATTCTCTCTAATTTTTTTATTCAATTTTCCAATTTACATATTATTATCCAATAATGGCAAATAAAGAAAAGTCAAGTTCTGCTAAAGGCAAAGGAAAGGTTGGAGAACACAAAATTCATCAATGCCTATGAATGACATGTTCGATTTCACTCCCGACGAATTTGATCTTCAGGGATATCCAAATGAAAATTTGAAAATTTCAACTCAAGAATTTGAAATTGAAAAAAAAAAAATTAAGCTCAAGCTTTTTTTTTTAAAAAAAAAAAAACTAAATTTAAGAATTTTTTTTAAAAAAAATTAATTAAGTTCAAGCTTTTTTTTAAAAAATAAATTAAGTTCAAGAATTTTTTATTTTTTTCTTAAATTTTTTTAAGAAGAAATTATTTGCAAATCTTCAAATTTTAAAATTTAAAAAAAAATTTCCCTAATTTTTTATTTTATAATTATACAATTTGCTAGAAAATTGATAGAGCCGTCGATGAAACTGTTGAGAAATCAAAATCGTAATTATTTAATTTCAAATTATAACCGGAACCGTCAGATTTTGAAACTGTGGCCACCCTAACATCAACTCATCATCCAGGACAACCATCATTCATCAATCACTGTTACAGCACATCTATTTACATCATAAAAATTTCACATTTGTCAATTATGCTCACGAGCTTAATCGAAATCAAGGTACATTTCCTCAGTCAAAATTCAATCACGAGTTTCAATTTTTTCAACATAAATAAGTTCAAAATCATAGTCTCACAGGTTTCTCAGCAGCTTAGTTCTAGGATCTAAAATGTATCAAACTTCTTCTACTGAATTGCTTGGGCAGCATTGCACCATTGGGCAGCATACTCATCCTTCCATGTTCAGAGCTCCAATATTAATTAAGTTACAAAGATTTTATTTTATTTTTAAATAAAAGGCAACTGGATCAAATTGCATATGGGAGAGAGAGAGAATCAGTTCAATTACCAGTTGCGAACTCTGTTCTCCAACTTTAATCCTTCTGGTTCTGGCCTGAGAAAATTGAAGTATTTATATACTGCTGCTGCATCTGACTTATGACATCCAACTCTCCAGTAACAGGCATCGGTCTGATAGGTGCCTGTTACACCTGATGCTTCGTCTTCAACCAGAAATGTTACGTAATACTGATTACCAGTAGCAGTTGCATATATTAATTTAACAAGTTTCAGCTTTGCACACTACACCTTAGTGGACGAACATAAGCTGAACATCTCCAGGTAAAAGTCTGGGATCGACGAAAAAAAACTGAAGGGGAAATGCTTGGTATAAGAAAAAAATTTGAATAACCAAACTAGAAAGAGAATGATCTAATAGAATAATTAAAATTAAAAATAAAAAAAAATGATATTACATCGGACCGATCAAGCTGTCTCCAGTATCTGTGAAATCTCTTCCTGTCGACCTTGTCTTTGTATTCCCCTTCGCTATCATCATTTAAATCTTCGCTATGTACCATCTGAGCTGTCGTCTAAACCGCTACCGTAATCAAGTCTCAACGCCATTAGTTCGGAGGTCGTCTTCATCCATCGCATCCTCAACCTTTTCCTATTCCAAAGTGAGTGGATCTTCACTTGGCTCTTCCGCATCCTCAACCTTCACCTTCTCCTCAGATTGTTCATGGACGCTGCTGGCCTCAACCTTCGGCTTTCTCCGAAGCCGATTCGAAAGTGAGTGGATCTTCACTTGGCTCTTCATGCACCTTTGGATCCTCGACGTTGGAACCCATGATTGAGCCCTTCAATTAAATCTGATCGAGAATTTTATTAACACTTTATTAAATTTTAAAAAATTTTAAAATTTCAATAATACCTGATCAAGATTTTTTTTTAATCTATTAAAATTATGATATTCAATTAAGACTCTTACGAAATCAATAAAAATCTGGTAGTATTAAATTATGATTTTTAAAAGTCCATATAAATTATGATGGTATTCAAAAAAAAATTACCGATTTGAAAGAATTTTATAAAATTATTGATTTTATTAAATTTTAGGGGGGGAATTGGATTAAGATTGTGTTAGATTTAAAAAAAATTGTTACTAGAATTCCACATCGATGGAATTGGTTGGACTTTTTTTTAATAGGTTTTGATTGACTTTGATGGAATTACAATGATTTTTATATATTTGATCAAAATTAATTTCATGATCTAATTGAACAAATTAAAAGGTTTTGAAGCTCAATTGAAAAACAATGAGAGACAAAAAGGTAAAATGCAACATCTTCTTCAAAATCTTCATTAAAACCTTGCCGTCATTGCAATGAAGGGCCTGCAATGGCCAGCGTCGTCGACTGCCATACTGTGCTCTTAGAACAGTCGCGATGTAGTCAAAGACCACAAACTTCTCATCCCTTGACTGAACAATGACCGTTTCATGGGAAAATCACAAGTTTATATATATATATATATATATATATATATATAAAATTTAATCTGCCTATGTCAAACTTTGTCGATTTGTTCTCTTTTATAACTGCTACATGGGGAAGGATAAATTGGAGGAGGTTGGAATGGGAGCGTGGTATATTTGGTTTAGTAGGAACCAGGTTATTTGAGTGGTGAGAAGACTTTGCCAGACATGTTCGTTATACTTGCCCGCTGGTTGTTAGCTGAATGGCGGGAGGCTTAGGTGTCGTGTCTGTCTCAGGGTCAGTAGGAGGAGAGTGCAGCTATCCTACCCCACTGGCTCCCTCCACAAATGGGCATGTGAAATGTAACCTCGATGTTACGATTAATGTGAATTCTGTGAGGTTTGGATTTGGTACTGTATTCCGCAACCATGCTGGTCAATTCTTAGTGGGTATATCTGATTTAATGCATGGAAATGGAGAGGCTAGGCTTGCGGAGGCCATTGCTTTGCGGGAGGTTCTATCATGGATTGAGTTGAGAGGTTTTGTGGATATCCAGGTTAAAACAGATGCCCAGTTGGTTGTTGGTGCTATAGGTAACCATGGGTCAGATCAATCGGAATTTAACATGGTTATTGATGAATGTAACACCTTCTCTCTACACTTACAGGTGTTCATATGAGTTCAGTTCGAAAACAGGTGAATAAAGTCGCTCACGCTATGGTTATGGTAGTTTTTTCTTATGCTTGTTTTCAAATTTGGTATGAGCTTCCAGCTAATATAAAAGTTCTAATTGCCAGTGATGTTCCTTCTTTATCTTAAAGAAATTCATTCCTTTCTTAAAAAAAAAAAAAAAATTAATAATAATAATTATATCGATAAAATAAATTTTAAATAAAAAAAATTTAATAGGAAACCCACAAGTGCGGGTACTTTTATTGGCTTGGTGAGAACTGTTTTCAAAACGGGCCGAGCCTGGATATTGAAAGTTCATTTTTTCAATGAGCTTTTCGACTCGCCCGTTTTGGGACCGAGCCCACGCGGGCAGGATCGCGCGGCCCGTTTTGACAGTGTTGCGACCAACTCTATGCCAAATTTGCAGTGTTCTTTTATATTTCGCACGACGAAGGGTAATTCGATAATGATGCGAGCAAAGCAACCCGTTTTCCGCGGCTATCTTCCCCACCGAGATCGCCACAATAATAAAGAAGCATAATCGCGCCATGAACCTCACTCTCTAATGGCTTTATTCCTCAGAAGCAAAACTTGCTTGCAATCTCGTCTCAAATCTCTATCCACCTTACTGGTCTTTAATTGTCTTATTATTATTATTATTTTTGGTTGTGGCAATTCGTCGAACACTTACTGACGAATGGTTTTTGAAATTTCATGTGCAGAGATTTAACCACACTTTAACTGAATACACTCAATTACCCCCTGAAATGGGGAGCTATGATTTTGCTTCTCAACAAAGTGAGCAGAATTTTGAATTTTCTCTTTGTTACACTATCAAAACTACTTGAGACTTCAATTCTGATTATTGAAGCAGATTCCATTATTGACTTTTCGAAATGGAAGAAAATAAACGCAAAGAGTGTTGGTGTGACCCGTTCAAAGATTCCACCTTCTCCATGGATTGTTTTGAAAATTCTGCATGATAAGGGTATATATATATTTTTTTTCTTTTTGCATTTTCTTTTACTATGTTTGATATGCTTTTTATGGTTTGAAACTGTAAGAAAGTTCATCAACTTAAATGGGTAACCCATGTTTTCTTCAACTTGTACTTTTTTGAACGCTGAATATGCATTAAGATTCTATAGTGTGCCAATCCATTCGGAAGAGCTGGTTTTATTTGATGCTGGGGTTTTTTTTTTTTTTTTTTTCAATTGGTTTATTCTGCACTTTCAAATTATCAATCTTTGCTTTACATGAACGCCTAGTTTGTTTCTGATCAAGTGGCCTACTTTCCCTATGAATTTCAGGATTTGAAGCTTACTTAGTTGGTGGATGTGTGAGAGATTTGCTTCTAAATAGAATACCTAAAGATTTTGATGTGATCACCACAGCTAAGCTTAAACAGGTCTTACACTGCTGTTTTTTGTTTTCATTTCACTGCCTATCATTTTATTATATTTTTGTTGTTGGATTTTTTTTTTTATTAGTAATGAGTTTCTTGGTGTTGATTTCACAACGTTTCTGTTGGTTTTGTACTATCGCATTAAAGGTTAAGAAGCAATTCAGAAGATGTGAGATTGTTGGACGACGTTTCCCTATATGCATGGTGCACATCAAAGGATCAGTAGTTGAGGTCTGAAACTTCTCTTTTAGTAGATGTAATAGATTAGATGCTTATTCATTTTGATTTATGATGGCTGGTACACAAGTATTTTGCATTCTCCCATGTTAGCATATGATCTTACCTTTGGCATATTTATGATTTTCTTTTGGGTGATAGGTTTCCAGTTTTGAGACAGTCGCAAAGCATGCTGAAGAAAAAGAGAAGTTTCTCTTATCTCAAATGCCAAGTAGCTGTGATGAAAAAGACTTCATCCGCTGGAGAAATAGTATGCATCGAGATTTCACAATTAACAGGCATAATTTCTTGTTCTTTTTATTTCTTTAGGGACAATAACTTTTACCATTAATGTAGCAAGATTGTGAAGAAATACGCAATGTTGATTATGTTCTAAATCTAAAGCACAACATATTTAAGATCAGAACTCTAACTTAATTTTACTTTAAAACTAAAGCACAACATATTTAAGATCAGAACTCTAACTTAATTTTACTTTAAAATTGTGGAAGCAGTTTATTCTTTGACCCTTTCATGGATAAAATCTATGATTATGCTAATGGCATAGCAGATTTAAGGTCCTTCAAGGTAAGTTTTCCCTTTTCCCTTGCTAGGAAACTTTATTTCTAGTTTAATGCTTCATTTCAACCACTATGTTTGTTCCTCTATTTTAATTTGTGAGCTTGTCACAGCTAAGGACCCTAATCCCTGCTCCTTTGTCTTTCAAAGAAGATTGTGGTAGGTTCTTCCACCTTTATATATAAGATATTCTTAGGATTTAGAGAGTTAGGATGCCATGTATAACACGTTATAAGTTCAAACTAACTGGATTCCCATTGCAAACTATGTCATTCAGCGAGAATCTTGCGAGGATTGAGAATTGCAGGACGTTTGGGCTTGTCAATATCAAGGGAAACAACACTTGCAATACGTGAACTTTCATCTTCTCTAAAGAATTTGAATAAGGTAACGTAAGAGTTAACTAAGAATAGCCTGCTGCATGAAACTGAAAATAGAGATTCTATGTTGTTCTTGGCCTCTACAAGGAATATATTCTATTTATTCCTTGTATAGTCTTTAGTGCCTGTTATCTACAGTAGTATCTTGTTGAATTCGAATTTCTTAACTTCATCATATTCTCACCAAAATCATTTTGTGTTTGTTCAGGGTAGGATAATGATGGAATTGAACTACATGCTATCTTATGGAGCTGCTGAGACTACCATCTGTTTGCTTCGAAGATTCAACCTACTTGAACTGTTTTTTCCATTTCATGTTTGTATTTCCAACTATATATACTGGGTTATATATCTGTTGGTTTAGTTATTTTTGACTTGGAACTCCTGATTGCAGGCGGCATACTTTAATCAACAGGCTGCTGAAAAATCTCAGAGTCCCATGATGCTGATGGTAAGCTTTAGATGTACATCAAAAGCCTTGAGCTGTGTGTAACTTTATCGATGATAAAGATGCCCTTAGTTGGACATTCAAAAATAGCTGTGATTGATGAAGTTTCAAATTTTAGGAATTGGTTGTGGCTTATGCAATATCATATTAGGTACTGGAAATGCTCAAGAGAGTATCTGAGACAATAACTAAAGCTAGAGAAAAGAAGTTTGTTGAAGAAAATCATATTAATTCATTTTATTCTAGAACTTTCTGAGTAATTGAGATCTGGTTGCAACATAAAATATTACTCCCTTTGTCCCAGAGTTATAGTCCCAGTTCCCATTCTGTGGCTCCCCAAATAACAATCCCATTTATATTTTTGGAAATGTTTTTCTTTTAAACTTCCCACAATATCTTTATATAATAATTCTTATCAATAATTAATATCAGCTGAATTTACCAGATAGTGGCGAAAAAAATCTTAAGATAAATAATTTTGAAACCTTGATATATTAACTATTCATCTTATTTTGAAAGTTTCAAGGAATCATTAATATACAATCTTTAGGATCTTTAAGGGTAATGTATGGAAAAATAAGAAAAAAGGTTATAGTTAAACTAATTTAACTAACTATTTTGAAACTGTTTGACAAAAATTTAAACCTATAATTTTGGGTTGGAGGGAGTATTATCTATGAAAACCAATTTTAAATGGGAATTAGTTTGCTTAAAACGAAATTGAAAGTGATTATTTCTCAGCCCAATATTATAGGCAAATCCTGGAAATACTTAAGATAGAGAATCCAAAATAATAATTTAAGTTGGAGGAAGGAATGTTGTTGGAGAAAAGCACATTAATTTTGTTCTAGACCTTTCTGAATAATTTAGACTTAGTTGGAGTCTATAATATTAAAATTTATGGACATTATATATAATTTTTGGATGTGATTTCGTCTTCTAAAATGAATTCAGGAGTTGGAATCTGGAAGAACTATCTTTCATTTTGATGAAGGAATTTGAAACTGTGAGATTTGAATTTGATGATATAGGTTTGATTGATTAGGACTATGAACCTTAACGGTTCATGAATGCAGATGATTGAGCGTCAATTTGAAATACCTATTAAAGGTGGAATTATAATCCACCTGAAATGAGTTCTTAACCATGTTCATGAATTTATCCTTCATATAGGAGTCTAATCAATTTAAGATTGGGCTGACTTTTTATCCAAATAAGTTAAAATAAAATAAGGTCCAAATCTCATTGCTTCCATCCAAATGTAGAAATTCTTCAGATCAGGAGGGTGATTGGTGACAGTTTGATTGAATAAGTTCCACTTATATTTGCTGATATAGATTCTCTCATGGGACTGGACTTGGCAGTTTCACATGGCATTTTTCTTTGACAGCATAACAATCATGTTAGGAGGGTGATCCACCTACAGCCCACTTGAGTCTTTTAACCCATGTCTGGAACAAGAAGTGGCTGTACTTGATTGAAGCCAGTCACTTCCTACTGGAAACAAATTTTCGCAAAGTTCATAACTGGCTTCTTCTATCTTTATTCTGCTTGCATGTCCTTTGCATATTCTTGTTTGTCTTCCATGTATAGTCCCAGATGAATCGTCATTTTCGAACTGATTTTACACGTGAAATAATGACTTTTCGATAATCTCTCTATCTTCTTGGCAGAAATTGTTCTTCAATTTGGATAAAGTGGTTGGCTGTGATCGACCTTGTGATTACACTCTATGGTGAGATATCTGTTACTATTAATGTCCAGTTGTAAAATTTAATAATTTGTTGATATCATCATTGCCGTCTTGGCTGTCCACTTCTGGCATAGCTGCCAATGCAGTTATTGGAATACTAATGCGACTCTCTTGGAATTTATTGAGTTTGAAGAAGTTTGCCATTTTTTATTCAAAACCATCTGGCTGTCCTTTTGACAAATATAATCACAAAATGTTTTCCTTGTCCCAAAGCTGATTGAATAACATTAAATGTCTTCCCCGAGTTTCATATCTAAATGCCTGCTCAGATTATTTGACTCTCAAATCATTGTCCACGAAAATGATACAGTGCTAGATTGATTTTCTATCAAGATCAACCTCAAACGAGTATGGCGATGTGTGCTAGTAAATTACCATTTTTAACTCGCAGGGTAGGAGATTCAAGCTATCTTGGTGAAGGAATTCACCTTGATGTAATTTTTCAGGCGAGACAGTAGGGGGTTACTGATGGACAATGGTGAAAGATTAAACAGAGATTTAATATTTGATTATTAGAGATTTGAATATTTATGATTCACTTCTTAATAAGGATGCATAATGCTACTTTATCAAATTTGACAATCTGGATTCCATTTCTTCAGTCATTTAGCTGGCTTGGCAGTTGGACTCATACGAATATTATTCATTAGTCCATCATGAACTGAATTGCGAGTTGATTAATATGGTTCTATCATCTTTTTGGATAGCTAAAAGCTATGGATATGAAACTTTGTTTTCTAGTTTTCTACAAGCAAACAGGACCTTATTCTCTAATTGTGTGTCCTTTTTCTTGCTCCTCCCATTTGCTTTTCCCATTCATTTTTGTTTTCCCCTTCTATTCTTCTTTTCCTTGGTGTTGTTGTAACCAAATTTGGCCAAATCCTATTCCAAAATCAAAGTCTGGATATGCTAATCTGAGAGAGATTCAACTGTTACTGCCAGAAAAATGGGAAAGCTAAAAGAAAAGCTTCCTGCTAGTTTGCTGTTGCATCACATTTGATCTCTTACTGCTCTGAACATTTGTAATTGAATCGCATTGCTGTTGTCATGGCTCTTCATTGCTGATGAGCTGTTTGATTTTGCTTCTATTCAGCTATATATTGTCAATGACTATTTTATTTTCTAAGCTAGATGGGCTACTGTAGGATCCATCTATACTCTATGCTATTGATAGTGATAGTCTAAAAGCAGGTAACTTGTGAAAATTTGAACTACTATTCTTTGGACCTTAATATGAAGGGCTATTATGCTGTGCTAAGAATTTTTCTAACCTAAACATTTTCCTCTTCTTTCCTGTGCACAAACCCTTTTTTTTTTTCCGAGGAGTTACCGGGTGACAAATTTTGCCTGGTGGATATATTGACTTGAAGGCCTTGGATCAACTTATAGTTCACAACTATTTTCACTCCGTTTTCAATCCCCATGCTATACTTATCAAATTCTTATTGCCTTAACTCCTGGTAGGTGATCAACCAGTCTGGGTAGGTGTAAGCAGGTTCTTTAAAATGCCGACTTCATGACTAGTTAAATTGTTATGCAATATGTATATATTCCTCTTTCTCCCTGATAATGATATTCTTTTTTTTCTTCAATTGATAGCTTGGGAGGGGATTGAAATATTGGCCAAAGTGAATTCACATGGCATTATATTTTTGCAATCAATGTTCTCATCTCAAGAGATGGCTGCTGATCTTGCTTCATCTTTGGAACAGGGTTGGACTGTTAGCTTTTCACCAAGCATTAGTATCTGACCCACAAGATGCTCTTGTTATCTGGGTCTTTGCTTCTGTACTGTATCATGGATCATGGAAGGAAGGTGTTAAATTTGCAAGAGAAGGTGCTAAACCGCAATATAAATTTGCACCTGAGATGTCAGGGTTCTCTGAATTTAAATCAGATGAAGAACTTGCAAAAGAAGTTAGTCATTTAGCAGCTTTGGTTCGACATTCCATTGGTGCTTTGGTTAATTTAGATATTCTTGCTCAGTCCATGTTGCAATTTCCAGTTTCCGCATATTCTGATTTGGTGAGTGCATATATATATATATATATATATATATTATATTTGATTTGTATGCTTGTAATCTTTTACAATAGTGCTTCATCTAGCTTTTCATTTTCATAGGCAATGCTTACTTTCATAAGCATATAGCTTCAGCTTGTTTTCTAGTTTATATCTTATAATGGCTTACTTTCATATCATGTAGCACATGTGTGATTGGTTAATGGACATGGCATTCCATTTCTGTTTGTTAGACTTGTCTTTAATTGCATATACATGATACGTCCACCATTATCATTTAGGTAACTTTTTATGACATATATGCAACTATAGCTTTTCATGCTAAGGAAATATCTTCTTTGTGTCCAACATGGACATTGGGAAATTGTGCTATTTATAGGAACTAGTGGATATACAAAATATGACCATAGCATAAATAGGAACGAGCTGATATGTTTAAGAAAAATGTAAAAAATACTACGTACAAAGAAAAAAATAGGAGAAGGATAGAGATAGGACCATTTGGAAGATAAATCTACATTTTCATGTGAACAGTATTGCATAATAACACATTCATCTAGATGGTGAGTTAAATGTATATGGATTTGTAAACTTTATTCTATGTCAGTTGCCTCCTTGATCCTGCTCCCAATTGGATAAGCAACGCACCGAGCATTCACCCTTATCCTGGTTAAGGTGAATAGATTATTCAAAATATACTTTAGCCTGATTTTCATACTATCAATAGTCCATGCCAATAACTAGTAGATAACTGACATCTCTGAAAGTGAATGAATTCTGCATGAATCCTTCCATATTCCAACTGGAATTATGAGTTCATGAAAATGAACGCATCATGCTATAGTTCAATGTAGAGTGAAATGTTCTCTCATTATGTATAATCTATAGCTTTTGTGTTTGAGTAAAAATCTTGTGTTGTGCTTCAGGTATTTGTATCAAGGAATGCGGGAAGTTATGTTTCTCAACTTTTTGATGAGTTGGTGGATGATGTTGAATCTTTTGAAAGAGGAAGGAAGAGTTTTATGATTGACTACTACCTGCTTGGGAAGGGAAATCTACACGAGACTAGATGCGTTCTTGGCCAAGTTATTTTGGAAACTTTGAGTGGTGGACTTGCTAAAGAAGGAATGGAGGTTGCCGAGGAGAAATGTGATTTGGAACTGTCTGATATGGTAAAGCATCAAATTGACATTTGGAAGGATAAAAAGCGAATCCTATCAAGATCCGATTCAGAACAAATGCAAGAGAGAGATAAGAAACAAAAATTGGTAATGACAAAAAGCATATCTGAGCCAGAGGTGGATATAAAGAAGGAAGTGAGAGTTGTTAAAAATGAGTCCAAGGAGATGGCTAAGAAGCACCAAAAAGTAGTTGACACAAGTGAATTATCTGAAGGAGAACTAAATATGATCAAAGGGAATATATTAGGGAAAAAAAAGCATCATATGCAACGGCAAGAGAGTGATAAAAAGAACAAAACTTTTCGAGAAGAGAAGTGCCAGGAGAAGATTAGAGAACCTGTGAACCATAATCAATTAAATGTGTCTGGCAGTAGTAATGTAGGCAGTGACAAGAATATTAAGCGGAAAGAGAAGATCGATCGCCACGCACTATTGCCGGAGGTGATCAATGGTAAGACTGAAAAAGTGAAAAGCGGCCGGACTTTGCTGTCTGAACTTTTCAAGCAATAACTGTTTTGTTTATTGTAAAATACGCTAAAGAACCTTGGGGAACAGCATTCGCCATCTTCTTTTCCCCCTCTTTCAGTTAAAGCACATTCCAACAAGTAACAAAATTGCCATGAAGCTATGAAGTGAATGGTAAGTCTCTTTCTGCGTCTCTATCATTATACTCGCACTCGAATTGTATATAGCTATATGCATGCATGTCATGATTTTGCCTCAATGACATAACCTTTATCTTCCTTTTTTGCTGCAGGTTTTCAGTAACACCTAAAGGCTCGTGATAGCTTGTCGACATTGCGAATGTAACATATTTTTAATATAAGCAGATTCTTTCTTTCTGCAGTTTGGTTAGAAATATCATGAGAATCCCATATGGATATCAAAATGTTGTACCATAATGTTCTCTTAGGCTACTTTTTGACTAGTGTTAGAGCAGCAAATATCTTTAGCAAGCCATACAATTTTGGGACAGTTAATGGATGTATGCTGTGCGCTTAATGGATTAGGAAATGAAGAGGTTTATCTTTGTGTGCTGAAGATCTCGTTTTATCTTTACGTTCAATATTCTCGTAAGAATGGATTTATATGATTTAATTTTTTATGTATAATTTTTTACAATTTTTTTTATAGAATTCCTAATTTAATTCAAATATTAATCTTATTATCAGTAATATAATTTTGATTAATAGAAATATTATATTAATCCTTCTCATAATAATAATAATAATAATAATAATGACATACAAATTATTATATAATCCAAACAATTCGTAAATTAGAAAATCAATGCATGGTATGAATTAATTCAACGCAACAGCTTAGGCTTATAAAGGGAGTTCGAGAATTACTCTTTAATTAATATATCTTTTTGAAAAGAGAAGCCTAAGTATTAGCTAGCATAAGGAAAAATTCTGGAAAAAATAAAAATAAAATTAGAAAATTCGACTATGACGAAAATTAAGAAAATGTGCATAACAAGAACAAATAAATAAACTAAAAAAAAAAAATTTAAATTCGAAACCCGCGGTGCTGGAACTATAGTCATACCTAAAATTAGTATTCATACCATAGTTAACATATAATTTCATATTATTATAATATTATTTATTTTAATCAATAGACAGAAAATTATATGCAATTAAATTAAATTTTTTTTTTCAACCAATAAAATTAAAAATCTTTAAATATGTTTTTTTGTAGATGTATAAAATTAGTATGGTTATTTTTTGTAATGCCAATGTTTCCTTGCTCATTTTCACTTTTATATATATTAGTTCTTTTTATGACGTGCGATGTATATTGATTGTATTGGTTATATGGTCATTTTATATACTCGTTTAGCTTTTTTATTTATATAATTAAAGAATAAATTTTTATTTAGATTGCAATAAATATAGTAGTTTTTATCTATATAGTAAAATATTTTTTAATTATATGTCTTACACTATAATATCTCATTGATATGAAAATTAATGTATTTGTTTCTCCCTTTTAAACTAGCAATTTAAATATGAAATATATCATTTATATTTTCTTCAACATATTTGTTCATATAGTTTCTATTATATAATAGTTGATTTTATTTTTTGTTTAAGTACCAAATTAATTTATAAAAATCATCTTATAGCTTTTATTTTAGGTTTTATAATTAACTTACATGTTTTGATAATAATTTTCACTATAATCTCTTTTATTAAATAAATAATATACTTTAACAATAGAATAAGAAACTAATCTAATAAATCAAATTAAATATTTATAAATAATAATTATTTTTATTTTTATTTTTTTTAGCCAATCAAAATTATGAAATCATTTAAAAAATTTATTAATAAAAGAGATAATAGTGTGGTTGATATTTTTAAGCATCCTTCCTGAACTAAAGAAACTTCTAATAGCCTTGAACATGTCTTCTTTAATAACATCCCAATACACGTGAAAAAATTGAGTTGTCATACCATCATCACCAGGAGCTTTTGATGGATGGATGCTGAATACTGCTTGCTGAATCTCATCATCAGAGACCTTCCGAATTACAAAGTCATTCATAGCAGAAGTAACTCGACATCGGATACCTTGAGAGACCCTCTGAAAGTTACAGGGATTGGAAGATGTGAATATCGCTTGAAAATAATCCAAAACAACAGCTGCAATCTCTTTTTGTGCAGTATGCCATACTCTCTGAGCATCTTCAATACCATTAATGAAAATTTTTTTTATACCGCTGAGCTGCTTTAGCATGAAAAAACACAATATTTTTATCTCCCTTTTGCAACCACACTTGTCTGGATTTTTGAGCCCAATAGATTTCCTCTTTAACAACTTCAGCCTTTATTTAGGCTTCTAAGTTTTGCACTCTATTGCTACTCTGGCCATCCCCACTCTGCTTAGCTTCTTTAAGAAGAATTTTAAGTTCCTGGAGTCGTTTCTATGAGTTCACAGAATTATTTTTTGCCCACACCTGTGCTCACTTACATTTCTTGAGTTTGGAGAAAACTTTAAACAAATCTAAGCCAGGTGTCTCATATTACCAAGCCTCTTCCACCACATGACGAACCTTAGGATTTAAGGTCCACCTGTCATCGAAATGAAAATATTTAGGACCCTTGCACACATTTGGATGGACATCAAGGAGGATAGGACGATGGTCTGATCCCAAGTCATCAAGATGATAAACTTTTGCTTTGGGAAACTTGATAAACCAAGAACTAGTAGCAAGAAAATGATCTAGTCTTTCCTAAACATTCTAGGATCTGTCTCTTCGATTATTCCATGTCATTGGATGTCCTTGAAAGCCTAAATCAGCCAGCGCCATACTATTAACAAAATCCCGAAACATAATTCGGTTTCCACATTCCATAAGACACTCCACCTTGTTTTTCTCTTAAACTCAAAATAGAGTTCAAATCCCCAGTAAAAAGAGTATAATCAGACAGGACTTACTGATATTGTATCAGAAAATCAAATTGTTTCTTCCGATGCATATCATCACTATTAGCATAAACACACATAAGATCCCAACATAGATGCAAACTATCATCTTTCACCTGGCATGCATAAAGAACCGTTCTTTTTAATGATCATGACATTTACTGTCTCCCCCCAGATTAATGCTAAACCACCTGCTCTCCCCTCTGGTTGTACTATATCTAGCACCTGGTATCCAGATGTACAAAGTTTCTTAGTCACAAAAGCATCACTATTTTTAGTTTCAGTAAGAAAAACAATATCAGGGGAATGAGATTTAAAAATCCCTTTGAGGTTATGAATTGTCAGGGGGTTCCCCAAACCCTGACAATTCCAGCTCAAAAGCTTCATTGATCCCCTTGGAGCCATTTATGGTAGCTTCCTCCTCCATTGTATCATCAGGGCAGATTTTCTTGTTTTCCAACACCAATTGTTCTGTGAAAGGCCTCTTCCTGGAGCTTCTATTTTGCAACTCAAGCTGGCTTTGTAAAGCTGCATTATTTTCCTCAATCAGTTCTTCTATAACAATCCCTTTGCTATGCGCCAGTCTTTTCCATTGCTTCTTCTTAGGAACAGGGTCTGAAGGAGTATTTTGGCGTAAAATACTGGCTTGATTAATAATCAGGTCAACCGCCTTTGAAGCCTCCTCTAATAGCGTTTCCTGATTATTAGTACTTAAATTGTGGAAATAAAATATTTTTGTAATCAGCACAAGTTTGTCCAAAGATAATTGGTCTAGAGGGTGTTGGCCTGACGAGATAGGTCTTGGAGACCTGTATTGATGGGTTGGATGTTCTCAAGGAATATTTTTTTTCCTAACTTGCCAGGTGATCTTATTCGGCCCAAGAGAAAAGAGTGAGGAAGAATCTGTGTTTGGGATTGGGCGTTGATTTAGAGAATTGGGTATTTGGACCATGTTTTCTAAATTAAGGTTGCTTGTTGGGCTTGATACAGAATGGGCCATAACTGTAGAATGGGCTTGGTCAGGCTGAGAATCTTGGTCTTGGTTAAGGTGTGCAGGTTGATTAGGACTGGCATTTAATGAAGGTAGGTCTTGATGTGATAGGTTGAACAAGTTATCATGAGGAGATTTGATGGATTAGGGTACCACTTGGACGCTCCTGAATGTTGGAGCTACTACTACTACCTTTCTTAGGGCTCTTTAGACATTTACTTAACATACAATCTTCATTTCTAACAGGTGAAGCATCTAATTGATTGAATGTTGTGTCAGACCTCTTGCTTTGCATGCATCTTTCTTGATTGTCTTCCTTTCTATCTTCAGCATGTTTAGCGGTGTGAACCCCTAATCGATTTTAAATCATCTGCCCCAATTCTTCAGTAACTTCTTCCATGTGTTGAGACCTATTGGTGGGTGTAACTGCTCGAAGCCATGGACCAAATCTTAATTGTGACTTCATGTTATGGCCTCTGCATGGCATTTTTTCATAACGAAAGCTCACCCAATTGAATTCACCTTGTGCTTTTCTGTTATTAAATCCCAATAACAAAGGTTGGGTGACATTAACATTGGCCTTAAATCTCAGATATCGTTGCCATTGATGGGCTTCATCCTGCCTAAGATCAACTTCTAATAATCCCCCAAATAAGTTACCAATTAGAATTGCATTAGAGCGATTCATTTGGCTTGGGGACAGACCATGAGCTTGAATCTAGAGAGGGGATAAATTGAAATTAATATCATTAAAAGCAATGTCTGGTGGCCATTCCTTTAGAACTACATGTTGGTTTTGAAGTGTCCAAGGTCTTCCTGCAACAATTCTTTGAACATCACATGCATTATGGAAAGTAAAAACAAAGGTGTTTACCTCTGTTAAGTACACAGAGAAATTCTCCTTACAGAGATAGGCTTTAATCATAATTTCTTTTACAACCTCCGCACTATACTTCCTAGACGTAATAATTTTCCCAGCAAGCACATTCTTACTATTAATGCTTCTATTATCTTCTTCAATTAATGCTAGCACTGGATTGAAATCATGTGGTGCCAAGTTTGGTTGGTGAGAGGCATTAACCATTAGTGCAGCTTTGTCCATAAAGCAAGAAGACGAAAGGAAGGAAAGAGGGACACACAAGTAAGGAAAAGGATGAAGAGGTTAAAGGACAAAAAAAATAACGGAATTTGAAAGAGTAAACATGGAGGTGGAAAGTTGAAATGGCAGGGTACAAAGGGATAACAGGAAGACCCTAGAGTAGAGAGAAGAGCTCTCAGCAAATAATACTATAATAATCTTATAATACTAATGTAACTCACAATTATTTATAATATCAAATATTCATATAATACAATATTGTCATATCATGATCAAGGCTCTCAGGTCATAGTATCCTTAATCTACGGTTTAAATTTCAAACCGGAGAAGACTCAACCATCCTTCATCATATATCAATTTTAATCTCAACATAATATTAATTGAAATTATATCGGTCCGTACAAGTACTAATTGAAATTAAAATTATAATTATACGATAAAATTGCAAGTTTAAGGTGAAATTTGATTTAAAATTGAGTTTTGAATTTCACTTTTTAAAATTATAAGTTCATTTGAATTATGTGATTGAATTGCAAATATTAAAATTGACACTTTGTTGATACAAATTGAACTACAATTCCAATTTATAATACATAATAAAATTAATTTGGTACCATATAGGTGTTGTGCTACAACATATTCAGTTGTTGAACTTAAATCGACCTTCGAACTGATAATCTTGATCCAATTGTGGTTCATTAAATGATAATATTTGTGTGTCTTATATATAATTAGGCATGGCCGGTTCAGTGAACCGCCGGTTCCAGTTCACTGAACCGTCGGTTCGAGATTTTTAAAATTTTGAACCGGAACCGACCCTTGAACCTTCGGTTCCTGTCCAGTTCCGGTTCCAGCACGGTTCAGCACGGTTCCGGCGAACCGACGATTCAAATTACAGTTCTGATTCGGTTCCGGCATTACGCAAATCTTAAAAAAAATAATAAAATTTTGATTCCGAATTCATGAATAAATAATAATTTTAAAATGTTTAAATTTTATTAACTAGATGAATTATTATAAATTTTAAAAGAAAAACTTCTATTAACTAAGAACTATTATTACATTAAATTTACAAATTTTGCTAATTTACTAATATAAAAAACTATAAATGGAATATAAAATTAATGGAATGAGTTGGAAATTATTATTTTCAAATACTAAGAAAATTATTTAAAAAATCAAATGAAGTAAATTTATGAATGGAAAAATTTGAGATCAGAGAAAGAATTTGGAATTGGATGTAAGAAAATAAAAAATAAACAATAGATAATTCCAATATTAAAGAAAATAAAGCAATAGAAAAAATAATGAACTATAAAAATTTGAGAGAATTTTGATTGAGAATAAGAGAAGAGTTAGGATATAATTGATTGTGAAATAAAAAATCATCAACTCATCATATTTATACATGTTTCTCATTTATTAGTTTTCCAAATTGTCACTTATAACAGAAAAATAACAACTATATTTTTGGATAATTTAGTAAATTACAGTAAATAAATAAATAAATGATTAAAAATGAATAAAATTTATTTACTAAAAAATAAATAAAAAACACCTATCATATCAAAAACTATCCGTTACACTCTTTTTTTTGTACATTTGAAAGTATTTTTTTTATATAAATCAACTATTCATGTACCGTTTTTTATATAAATTAAGTCAAAAAATGTGTATTTTTTTCACAACTTTTTATAATTATGTACCTGTAATACCCCGAATTTTTATTTTCGAAATTTTTGAATTTTTATTAAATCAAAAATCATAAATTTTGGCCGTGTGGGCTGCAAATGTAACACAGTCTCAATTCGAGCCCAAATTTTCGAATTGGGCCTAACCCCAAAATAGTTCATTAGGAAATTTTCGATTTGAGAACAGTTAAAATTTTCAAGAAATAATATGAAACACCAGCGATTAATCCATTATAAATATATATAAATTAATCATTCTAAATTTAAAATCATTACTATTAATATTTTTATTATTATTAAGTAAATGGAGGAAATGTTATAGAATCTAATAAAAATAATTAAAATAAATCGAACCGGACCGAGGAATTAAATTGATTTTTTGAAAACTACACGAATAATCCGAAAACCAAGCGAAAAACCTACAAACTGAGCAAGAATCGAGCCAAATCATTGAATTAGACCGAACCAGTTCGGATCGAACCGGAATGGTCTAGAAGCGTTAGCCTTCTTTCTTTTCTTTCTTTTTCTTTTCCTTTCTTTCCTTCTTCTTCTCCAGTCGCGCGATCCCTCCCTCCTCCCTCTCCTTCCGTCTCCGGCCACCAGACTGACGATGGTGGGTGGCGATCGATCCCTCTCATGCCACCGGTCACGTTGCCATCCTCTTTCATGTCGATCAGGCCCTCAGCAGCGACGACGCGAGCTCTTCCCTGGCGACGCGACTGCCTCCTCTGCACCAACGCGATTCTCCGGTGAGGCTCGACGGTATCGGTGATCTTCTATGGCTTAGCTCGATAGGTAATGAATCTTCAACAGTTTTATTAATGGTTTGATCACCGGATGGAGATTTGAGAAGAAATTTAGATCTAGTTTTCAATTTGCGTTGATTTAGGATTTTTGACAAATTGGGTGTTGAACGGTGAAATTGATTTGAGATTTGGGTTCCTTATGTAAAATCGAGTCAAATGGCGTGAAAGGCACTTGGTTCTGGGCATCCGCGACTACCCGGCCACCGTGTACGGCGGCGGAGGCGGCGGCCCGGCGAGACTCCGAGAAGGACTTAAAGAGGCAGAATGGTCTCCTCTTCGGGCGGATCACAAAAATCAAATCCGATTTTTGATCGGTACATTGTAAGGCCTAGTTGCTTGTTTTCGTTATAAATTTCGAAACTTGAATTAATTAATTAATTGAATATAAGATTAATTGAATTAGTAAAAAATTGGAAATTTATGAACATCGATTACAAGGATAATAAAGATTTTCACCGAAAATAGAAATGCTTAAATTCAAATTAATACGTAAATATCGTTAATTATGATTAATTATATTATAAAAGGGAATTAATAATTATAGTACAGCGGTGGTATAAGAACCGGTCTAATTAATTATGCTACTCTCATTTTAATATTGCTAATATTATTAATATCATCATTATTATGCAACACTTAATTTACTAGCGACATTTGTCTAAAAGATATAAACAAGAAATAAATAAACAAGAGTAACGAATTTATATATAGTTTAATAAATAAAATACCGACTAAAATTATTGTCGTTATGAATATCGTATGAACAATCGTATTATCATTATTAATATTATTACTATTATTAGTAATATTAATATTTTGATTAGTATTATCATAAAATATTACTTAACAAATAACTAAACGTTTTATCTAGAGGCGATAAATTAGAATAAATAAATAAGGAAACTCAATATATATCTATAAATACATATATAGTTTAAATTAAGAAGTGAATTAAATGACTGGTAACCAAAACTAATAAATGAATGTAAACTGCATTTCCCAAATTAGAATTCTCATTTAGAATTTTCTTATTATATAGATATTTATAAAGTGTCGGCATGTGAAGACAGGCTGGAACCGCACAATAAGGTAGTCCTTTTAAGGACAACAAAAAACTGTGAGTAATGTTAGATAATTCGCCTCATCCGCCTGCATTCATGCATTCACGGTTAAATGTTATCATGCATTATTTTGTTGAATTGTCATATTGTGTTGCACTATTGTTGATATTAAAAATTGCTTGATTACTTGTGATATGATATTACTGTGCTTTGTTTGTGTGGAATTAGGATGAAGTGGGTCACCATGGGTTTGAGAGGACGGTCGGTAAAGTATGGATCATGATTATGATGAAATTGTGAAATTGGACCGTCGGCCGGGCAAATGGGAGATCGGCGCCCCCGTGTGCACTTGATGATATGATATGAATGATATGGAAAAGAAAAAAAAGAATGTAAAAAAGAATGAGAGGACTGATCATGTGAGGATTAGACTGGTCGGTCAGAATGGGGGATTGGCTCCCTGGTGCACACGTTTGAGAGGATGGGCTGTTTGAGAGGACAACTCGTCGGGGGTTTAGGTGACGCCACTGACTAATTTCCACATGATATGATTATATAAAGGTGATAATAATTGTGATTGCTGTTGTATTGCCATTTGTGTGACAAACTGCATGCTCATATAACCAAACGGGTGATCACATTAAAATATTTTAGCATTTGTATGATTGTGTAGGGTGAGAGGGTTATCTAATCCTACTCACTGAGTTTAGTACTCACCCCCTCCCCCCCCCCCCCTTCCAACCCTTCCCAGGTAATAGATGGAAGAATCCTGGAGTCCAATCGAACGAGATACGGATCGATAAAAGTAATAAGCATTGTACTGAATATGTAAATGCAAAGGATAGTAAATTATGGAGTAGAGTTCCGTAATTGTATTCCAAATGGGTTGTAAATGAATAAATAGAGTATAGATATTTATTATATGGATTGTACTTTGGATATATTTGTGAAAGAAATTATTGGGTCTGAATCCACAATTGTGAATAGAATGCGAGTTTAAGTAATACAGGCTTACTACGGGCTTCGAGGGCCTTAAGCCTACACAGGTCCTAGTGCCGGTTCGGCCCACGGAAATGGGTCGTGACAGTACCGTTTTACTTTTCTTCACCATAAATCAAATCAACTACAATCAAATCAAGTGATATAAATTTTTTTATAAAAATTTTAAGCTACAATTTTTTGTGTATCCGGTTCGAAACGGACCGGAACCGCCGGTTTCGGGCCGATTCTAGTTCATATTTTAACATTCACATGAACCTTAACCGGCCCTTGAACCGCCGGTTTCGGTTCAAAATTATGAACCGCCGGTTTCGGTTCGATTTCGGTTTGTCTACAATACAGTTTGGTTTCGGTTCAGTTCCGATTAGAACCGAACCGGTGGCCATGCCTATATATAACCATGTTTTTGGCCATGTCATCAAGCAATAGATTTTCTTCAATGCATTTATTATCATTTAGCCCTCACCGTTTACAATGTCATTTTAACATGGTTACTATACTTGCTCTAAAAGATATATAGATTATCATATATATTTCAAATTCTCATTTTTCAGCATATGATAAGGGTATTATTGACATTTAACTTTGCAGAACTATTTATGATCTTAATCATAAGTGGTAATCTAATTAGCATCGCCCTATTTATTAGTTAACCGTTATTAACTACAAGCAATTATAACATAAACAATTTATTAGTTAACCGTTATCAACTACTAGCAATTACTATTTGGTAACACAAACAATTTATTAGTTAACCGTTATCAATTATTAGCACAAGAACTTACGGTATATATTATATTTTTAATTTTGAGGAGATTGGCAAAATAAAAAAAAAAAAAAAGGAAAGAAATTTCTACCATGTAAAATTGTTAAAATCCATCCATGCTTCTCAACTATGATTTCAATCTCCCCTCTTCCATCATTCTCTTTCCATAAACATGATTCATGCCAAGACCAAAAGTGATTGAAGTTTTCATGGGAAACATAACATAAAACGGGCTCTAAAATGTATAATAACAATCATAACAACCAAAAAGAACACAAAAATCCATCAAATGCTGAGATGGCAAGATCCTATTTGTCCATCAAGGACTCAAAGTCAAGAGACCCTACAAAAGCCCAAGTGGGGAAGAGCGCATAGGAGCGCAATTACAGTCAGCACAAAAAAGAGTAAACTGAAAGCAACGTATAAACCCACAAAAAAGCCCAACAACTCAAACTCTTAAGAATAATTTGAAATCAGATGCGGCGAGCCACATGCCAACTAAGTGAGTTACCGTTATTAGGACAAGAAAGGAAAGTCATCGTTAATCTCATGATCCAACGGTCATATTTCACTAGCCGTTTGATTTGAAAAAAGGGAAAGAAAAGGGAGAGGGTACTGACTACCTATTTCTTTTACCCGTTGTTGTTGTGTCTTTTATTTCTCTATCTATATCTGGGTTTTGTAGATTCAGTTGCCTTAACGTTTCTTTTAAATGCACTGTAGTTAAAGTTTAAATCTTTAAGGTCTCCTGGGCTTTCTTCTTCTTGTTAGTGGGTGTGATTGTTCCTTCAGATTTTTTTATCTTTGTTAATTTGATTCAAGAAGATATGAATTTATCTGATGAGAACAATCCTAACATCGTCAAACCCACAACTTTTCAAGGTAAAGAAGTGAACTTATGGAGTTTCTTGAAGTTTGACAGAGAGTATATGCTTTTGAACATGAAGATCTGATATGGGTTCTTGTTTTTCGTTTTCTTTTTCTTTCTTGAATTTTTAGGAGGAATGGAGATGGGTAACAGAAAGTTTGGGCAGGAGATTAGGCACAGCAGAAGAGCTTTAAATGTGTTAAATCAGAATTTTATTGGAGCAAAAGCATATCCTTGTGTTGTTAACAAGAGAGGATTGACTGAGTAACTTTCTTGAAACTAGATTTTGAGTATTCTTTCTTTCTTCCTTTTTTACTAATTATTCTGAAGAACAATCTTTGATTTTCTTGTATATTCAGAAATCATGGAGTCTATGAAAAAACCTCACTTAATCTCGCACATCGACCAATTACAAGGTTAGAACCATGATCTTTATGTTCTTAAAATCTCTTTTTGTTTCGCTGATGAGGGGGAAAAAAGAGCATAAAGAAACAAATAATAATAATAATAATAAATTTACATTTGAATAAATACATCTTTTACCACAAGAAAGAAAATAATGCCTGCAACTTAACTGAGTTAATGATTGAGCTAGAGACAAGTTTTTTTTTGTTTCCCCCTCATTTTGGCAAACCCACTGATGGAGGCTCTAATTTTGATTGTGTGATTTGAATTTTCCCATTTTTAGGAAGTTTGCTGCACAGTTGTCAAGTACACATCAGCAATGTCCCCAGGTACCATCTCTTTCTCTATAGAAAGAAAAGATGGATCCTTACATGCATCTTGATCTTTATATAGTGTTAATTATTCTACTATTCAAGAATGGCAAATTTAATTTCTGGGAAAATAATGTTAGCAGGAGGCTAAGAAGCACAAACCATCAGTTCCAAGCACAAATGGATTTGGAGACTGTATATTCATAGATGTTGAAGAAAATAAGGCAGCTGCAGATCATCCAGTACCAATGTTTTTAGAACAAACAGAAGCAATCCATGATGAAATAGATCAGATGGTAATCTCTCTATCTCTCTCTCTCTCTCTCTTTCTCTCACTCTCTCTCTCTCGCTCTCTGGTTATGGGGCTAAATTCTTACTTTTAGAACTGTAATTGATTTTCTGAAATCTATCAGGAAGAGGTTGAAATGGAGGATATAATTGAAGAGCCAATTGTGGATATTGATGGCTGTGATGCAAAGAATCCACTTGCAGTTGTTGATTATGTTGAAGATTTGCATGCCTATTATAGAAAAATTGAGGTAAATAAATATATTTATTAATGACAAGTTCGATATTCTGTGCAGTTCTTCAAACTTCTTTTCTATTAATTTTGAAATCAAAGTTCTGTTAAAATTGATTTCTCCAAAAAATTAAAGGAAAATAAAAAGAATTAGGTTAGTTTAAAATGATTTTGTGTAAATTATCTTGGCAATTATTTTGTGAGTGATGTTTCAGAAATCAATTTGTGAAAATCTAATGTTTTGGAATAATTGCCTGTTATGGCAGCAAAAATCTAAAATTTCCACCTTAGTTTGATGACTAATTAACAGCTCAATTTGTGCAGAATTTTAGCTGTGTCTCCCCAGATTATATGGAACAACAGTTTGACATTAATGAAAAGATGAGAGCTATATTGATTGACTGGCTTATTGAGGTAAAAAAAATGTTCTCCCCACAAAAAAATAATTAGCTATTGAAATGTACATAACTTGATTCTAATAACATTTGAAATTCTGAACAGGTGCATGACAAGTTTGAACTCATGAAAGAGACATTATTTCTTACGGTTAACCTTATCGATAGATTTCTATCACAACAACCAGTTGTGAGAAAGAAGCTTCAATTGGTTGGACTGGTTGCTATGCTATTAGCCTGCAAATATGAGGAGGTTTCTGTTCCAGTAGTGGGAGATCTAATCCTTATATCAGATAAGGCCTACAATAGGAAAGAAGTTCTTGAAATGGTAACTTTTCTTTATCTTGATTTTTGAAAATTGTATCAGAACTCTAAATTAACCACTAAACATTTTCATTTTTCACAATCTGCAGGAAAATCTGATGCTTAACAAATTACAATTTAACATGTCATTTCCAACACCATATGTTTTCATGCAAAGGTTCCTCAAGGCTGCTCAATCTGACAAGAAGGTGAACAATTTCTTCCTTTAATAAACTTGCATAATTTATTTAGTTAGATTGTGTAACTTATTTTTTTAATTTATGACCTGAAAAAACAGCTTGAGCTTCTTGCCTTCTTCTTGATTGAGCTTTCTCTGGTGGAATATGAGATGCTCAAATTCCCACCTTCTTTATTGGCGGCTGCTGCAATCTATACAGCTCAGTGCACTATCTATGGCTTCAAGCAATGGAATAGGACTTGTGAATGGCACAGTAACTATTCAGAAGATCAAATTTTGTGAGTTTCTTTGCTTACCAATTAGCATCTTTCTTTAGATTCTTGCAAAGGAAAGTGCTAATGACGTTTGTTTCTTGGTTACAGAGAATGTTCAAGATTAATGGTTGCTTTACACCAGAAGGCAGGGACAGGGAAACTAACTGGAGTACACAGGAAATACAATGCATCTAAATATGGCTATACCTCAAAATCTGAACCAGCAGCTTTCCTATTAGAGCCTCAAAAATAGCAGGAGGGAATGTGTACAGCTTCTGACTTCTTTTACTTGATATTGGGTTGGTGAGGATCTACACAACAATAATCAGCAACTTTTTGGTTGCATCTTAGGAATTTATTGATATTTTGAATTTTTAAGCATTGCAATATCTGGCTGTTCGATGCTGATATTTTCTCACTGTAATTTTCTTTCAATGGAAAAGAATAATTTTATGACACCTCATTGTATCTTTTCATCTTTTCTCTCTTTTACTCGAGCATTAAAGAAGTGTTTGAGAGGTGTCAAAAATTAATAACAACAACCAAACCTTAATCTCAAACTAGTTGGGTCAGATATATAAATCCAAAATGAAAATATTAAGATACATGTTTTAGAAAATTCCGCACGTGTTTGAAATTATCAAAAATAACGGTGTCGAATACGAATACGATATGTATAATATGTGGTTGGTCTATTCAATAACCATATTGCTATGATTGGCAAGGCAATTTGCTCCTCATATTATTATTTCCATATTTGATTTCAAGGTTCATAGTCCTGCATAAAGTTGAGAAATAGTGTTCCTACTCAAGGAGTTGCAATGAAATTTAAACACCGTGTGCATAAATATATAATACAGTCAAAAACCAAAGGAAAAGAAGTTGGCAATTTCCAATTTTCCTCCATTAAACTAAGACCCCGCCAAAAAAACACCAACCCCGCCGCCACTCCTCTGATTGGTTTTGGAGTGCAAGGAAAGTAAATAAATAGTAAATACACTCTCAGTACTTAAACGGTATCGTTTTTTGTCTTCAAAATTTCACCAACCACCTACCTCAAATAAATTATGCTGAGTGTTATTTTGAGAAATAAAAATTGGCCCTAAATTGTAATAATTAAATTAATAAATAAAAATTCTTGTTTTTCAAAGATTATATGAAAAGTTCGAAGCGTTAATTTAATCATAGTTTAGAGGTTTCATAATTTTAAAAAGTAGACATTTTTTATATTAGTTTGATCAATTTAGAAATAAATTATTTTTTTCTTTTTTATTTTTTAGAATATAATTTTATTTTTATATATTTTATTTAATTTGTTAAATGTTCAAGTTAGCCTATATATTAGTCTCAAAGATTCAGATCTTTTGCACAATTGAAACAGAACATTAACTCCTCTGCTTAAAAAAGCAGTATCTCTGTTTCTCTCTGTTATTTCCTTTCTCAACAACTATGGCAACAAAACTCACCGCATCGCCGAACTCTCTCCTCCTCCAAAACCCTAATCGTCAACACCTCCTAAAACCTAATTCCACCACTACGTTCTCTAGTTTCTCCACCCAAAACAAATCCATTTCAATCAGATGTGCAACCACATCAACAGCTCCCGTTTCTCCAATCCCAGCCCAAATCCAAGATCCCGACCGTGTATTCAATTTTGCTGCCGGACCAGCCACCTTACCAGCCAACGTCCTCAAGAAAGCTCAAGCAGAGCTTTATGACTGGCGTGGATCTGGAATGAGTGTAATGGAGATGAGCCATAGAGGGAAAGAATTTCTCTCTATTATTCAAAAAGCAGAGGCTGACCTCCGCACACTCTTAAATATATCTGACGATTATTCTGTTCTGTTTCTCCAAGGTGGCGCCACCACCCAGTTCGCCGCTATTCCATTGAATCTGTGCAGACCCGATGACCCAGTTGATTTTGTGGTCACTGGGTCATGGGGCGATAAAGCATTTAAGGAAGCACAGAAATTTTGTAAACCCAAGGCGATTTGGTCTGGGAAATCTGAGAAGTACACAAAGATTCCGTCTTTTGATGATTTAGAGCAAAACCCAGATACTAAATATTTGCATATATGTGCAAATGAAACAATCCATGGAGTAGAGTTTAAAGATTACCCAATTCCTAAAAGTGGGCTTTTGGTGGCTGATATGTCTTCAAATTTCTGTTCAAAGCCTGTAGATGTATCCAAGTTTGCTGTGATCTATGCTGGTGCTCAAAAGAATGTGGGTCCATCTGGGGTTACAATTGTGATAATCAGGAAAGATCTGCTTGGAAATGCTCAAGAAATTACTCCTGTGATGTTAGACTACAAGACCCAGGCAGATAATGATTCTCTCTATAATACTCCTCCTTGCTATGGTATTTACATGTGTGGTTTAGTATTTGAAGATCTTTTGGCACAAGGTGGGTTGCATGAGGTAGAGAAGAAGAATAAGAAGAAAGCAGAGTTGTTATATAATGCAATTGATGAAAGTAATGGGTTTTACAGGTGTCCAGTTGAAAAGTCTGTTAGGTCATTGATGAATGTGCCTTTCACACTTGAGAAATCTGAACTGGAAGCTGAGTTTATCAAAGAAGCAGCTAAAGAGAAGATGGTGCAGCTTAAAGGACATAGATCAGTTGGAGGAATGAGAGCCAGCATTTATAATGCAATGCCTTTGGCTGGTGTTGAAAAGTTGGTTGCTTTTATGAAGGATTTTCAGGCAAGGCATGCTTGAATCTTTTGATTGACTGAAATCAATTGAGACTCCAAAAAGTTTCCCTTTATTAGTTTTTTTAAGAGGCTACAAAGGCTTCTCTTGTGTTAGAGATATATAACATTTTTGGGCTTTTCCCTATTGTTTCTTTTCTGTATTTTTTTTTTTTTTTTGAAAGTTATTTCTTTTCTTTTCTGTTTGATTGATGGTCTCAATGAATGTTGTAATGTTAAACTATGTGCATTACTCTCTAGTATTATTCCATCTCATGAGCTCAATCTTTACTTGATGGCTTGAACTCGATAGATTAGTAAAATTTAATTCAACTTTTGACACTTGCTGTAATTGTTGGTAATCCTAGGCGTTCCAAGGCAATTACTATAACAATACAGGTTTTGTGATGGAGCTTAGGTTGCCTACTTTTAGACTGCGGTGTAAATGAGTCTTGATGGCCTGGGAGCTGTTTGAATTCGGCTCGAGAAAGGTTCAAAAAAGTGAGGCTCGAGCGATTAAGGCCTCGTGTGGGGCCTCGCGTATGCTTGAAAGACTTGAAAGACGACAAAAGAAGACAATCATGCGATAAAAGTGTTTGATGCATTTGTTTATTTGGGAGGGTGGAGGAAGATCAGCCGTGGATGGTTTGTCTGTTTCCCTAAAATGCTGTGAGGATGACATTGCTAAAACAAATCCAAAAAAGGTGTGCACCTATTTTCTGGATCAGGTCAAAGTTTTAACACGGGTGGGTTACAAGTTAACTTAGCCAAAGTTTAGGTTCTCGCCATGTAAGTTTGGGTTTCATTTTTGTATAGTGCAGATGCGAAAAAGAAAAAGAAAAAAGTGAGTGAATTTGGCCTGCCTTGCTTATGAGTCGGGAGGATTTAGCTTCATGTCATGCCTTTTTTGAGATCAACATCACTACCAACCCAAGTATGAAAATGATGGATAACCAGTAATTCATTGTTTAAGTCAAAACAAAAATAGCTTTTGCACTTGGTCACACTACTAAACACACAGAAATCCATTGGATGGTGGGGTACGTTATAGCTCTGTCTAATTGAATTTTGCCGCAGTAAATTTTGTCCGTACAAAATAGCATACACAACATTTTTGACAAACGAGAAATTTAAATTTTTTATATTATTCTTATAAGTGAATAACTTGAAGTTAAATAGAAAGTCCTTTCATTTTCCCAAAATAGAATTATTGCGAGATGTCCAAACTGCCGACAATAGAATATTAGTTTATCCAACAATTTTTCCTTTTCACATATACAATGATTTGTCAAAAAGAATAAAACAAAAAAGAAAACAGTTTAAACAAAACAAAAGAAAATAAGAACTGCCTAGCTTCAGGACATTTTTTCCGGAAAGAAAAATAGAATGATGAAAACTGTTTATCATATATCATTCTCTTGTTATTTCCTTTACAATATCTAAACAGAAAAAGATAAATTGGCTTGCGTTACAAAAAGATACACAATGTGACCACTCTCAACTCTGCTTTCAGCGTCAGCAATCACCCAATACAACTGCAGCCAAATAGCAGTTGGGCCAAAAGAATTCTCTAGGATGTTCTTTCAGGTGTTATGAAAAAGAAAATCTTGAGAAAAGAGAGAGTGTTGACCCAGATGAGTCGCTAGCCGGACTTGGTGTTACGTCATTAGCTGCACGATATGCTTGTTGACATTTCACCACCTGCTCTTATAAACAAGGGTAAACAAGAAGCACAATGTTAAGTAAATTGCAATAGCATAAAAACTTGACAAATTAATCCCTAAACCGAAATGTGGTGTAATGCTACTACTATTATTGTCAGCACTGAAATGACAACACGAGCAATAATCGTGGTGTGTGATCATGTAACCCATTGATAAACACAAGGCACAAGAAACTCGAGATTTGAATCTCCAAATTCCACACCATCATTTCTATGATCCACCAAGACTAGTTCCAGAACTAAGGTACAGAATAAGAATTTCACCTCTTGAGGGCTGAATTGCAGAAGCATTGCAATGACAGGCAGTAGAGCCTCCACTTCACCTAGTCAGACAGCATTCAAAGTAAATCAAAATCATCAGAATTTCAAACATGCCTTGTAACTTGATATTCCTATCAATTAACGCAAGGAAAAATACAAAGTTCTAATAATCGATTTGTCGACATGTACCTGTTTCAAGAAGCTTCAAGATGACATTTTTCAGATATGTCATATCTACCCCCTCCCTTTTCTGCGTTCTTTCCATGTTGCGTAGCTCAGCCTTCAGCATGGCTTCCTGTAACCATCAGATTATAAACTATCCATCATCAGATAAAAGGAACTAATTATAAAAAATAAATAAAATAAAAGGGAAAAGAAATGGAAAAGGGCAAAAGAACAGATGACCTTAGCATGCTAGCTAGATTTCCTTATCCACTTTGCTTACTCCCCTTTATTTAAACTAAGCAGTCTACCCCCCATCCAGCACATTTCGAATAACAATACCTCATTCTCTCTTGCTATAGCCCATTTGAACATGTGGTCTTCTGACCACAACAAAGAACTTACAAGGTAACCCTCCTCAAAAAAGTTCAATTAAGATAAATTGCTCACTTCATGAGGTAGTCAAAATTTAATCACTACTAGTTGATTTTCTTGGCATATCATTCAAGAATTAAACTGGTTTCACATTTTCCAACTGACTTCTCACAACTAAACACATAAATTTCTTGTCATTTCTTGCAGCCTATTCATCCATCTCAATGTTGCTACTGCAACTATTCTGATTTCATAAAGACATTTCTCAACAAGAGTTCTGTGAGTCTGCATGGATGTACGGATAATAGAAATCATCAGAAGTCCAGTCATTTTATACCTGTTGGCTGTGAAGACGATTTTCCCGTTCAAGTTCCTCAATTTCCTCCTGAATCAAAACAATTATCAAAAACTGTACTGCATGAAAGTAAACAAAAAACTAATGTGGGAGCATAACATACTTGAAGAGCCAAAATATGCCTCTGTGATTGTGCCAGCTCCTCCTCTCTCTGAGCTTGTTGCCGTGCCAAAAGCTAAAATTTGAATAAAGACTATCAAAAAGGTAATTACTGCACTATTTCAACTTTCCTAGTTCAAGCAAAGTCTGAAGCAATCATTTATAAACTAGTAGTTTGTCTGGATGTACAAGATTGTTGAAAAAAATGAATAAAAAAAGAGAAGATTGTATATAGAACTAAATGAGGTTAAATATGACATATACATGATATTAGGATGCTTTAATATATTGTTTCGATTATCACCAGATCCAGCACTGCAAGCTGTCAGCAGCACTTTTCACATAATTTCATTTTCAGCTTTTAACTATGAAATGACATTTGGAAATCACTCTCCACATAATCAGACAATAATATTCATATATTGCTCTCATGCATCTCTTCCTAGTTCTATGCAGATAAACATTTGAGAAAATAAGTTTCTTGGGGAATCACCCATCTCCATCGAGAGCAGTGTGCTTTTTCAATAAATATAGACATCAAGAATTATCTAGACAAGTCTCATATGAGAAACAAGTGTCAAAGTTCACTGTACAGAAACATAATGAGCCTTTGTGGCAGCAATATTGCTAGGCAGGAACTATGACAAAAGTACACAAAAAAATCTGTACACGTAGGTAAACCAGCAATGTGTTGAAACTATCTTGTCTTTTATACACGATGTGTATTACATGGTTTTTCCAGTAATATATATATATATATATATATATATATATATATATTATATATATATATTTCTGGTTGATGGTTTGAGGTACCCTGATGATGTCATACCCAGCAAATTATAGTGTATGATAACTCCAAGGAGAGTGTTTTTACCAGAATCTGCTGTTCTGCAGCTGAGGTGCTTAAATTTGGTACATCCTGCTTTTTCAAGGCTGAAAATAGCAGCTCAAATAAAGGACAAGTTAGAAGCATGTCAAGCTTCAAATACAAATAACGGTTCAATTTCCTATAATACCATAAAGACTCTAATTCTAGCTCACTGAAATAGATTGGCAAAATATATAGGATTTCATACCTGTCATGTTATTTCCATTTTGATCAACCTGGCACACATGGTGAGACCAAGAGAAACCATTTTATAAGAGAATTTGACATACCATAGTGAGCTTTAAAATTAAGGTCAAAGGAGGAAAAGCTTACTTGTGATCTTGATTCCAAAGAGCTGCGGAGATTTTTATTATCATCAACAAGTTTAGAGATTTCTTTGTCCTTCTCCCCAATCATTCTATCAGCAAGGTCACGAAATGACTCGTGCTCCTCCTGCATGTTACAAATGCAATTAATCCATTAAGAAGTACTTGCTTTATGTAAGCCTGGAAAAAAAGGAGCGGAAGGTGTTGGGAGCAGTAAAATACCTTCAGCTTTTTATACTGTAGCTTGAATTCTTCCAATTCTCTTTGTATATCTTGTCCTGAAGAAACTTCTTTTTCTGCCTTCAATGCCTCGTATCTAGCTGCAAATATTTATAAACTCTAAAATTGTTTCCAATCTCAATCATATGCTGCTTCAGAGGAAAGGCAGCAGAAAGGATGAAAATAATAATTAGAAAAAGATTAGGAAATTAATCATAGATATATTACATTTCCACGATTCTTCCAAGTTCTGAAGGTTGGTTTCCCATGCTTCTTTCTCTAATTGGTGGCGAGCATTGGCAGAATCAAGTTTTATTTCTATGCTCTTAATCTGCTTCTTGGAATTGTTCAGTGCTGCATCTCTGAAATAATTGGAATTGTTAAGTGTAAGACAGATGATCTTCACTACCCAGATTTTCAAGATCTGAGGTCAAAATACTGTTGAAGCACAGTATTCCGGAAGGGATAATAAAATGTGACAGTATTGCCAGCAAAAGAAACACAGGCTATCAAAGAGACATATGTTGATGACAACATTGTAAAAATAATGACAACGAGAACGTGAATTAGCGCTATTATGACACAAATACACAATAAAAAGGAGGTTAAAAAAGAGGGACAAACATAGATAATCAGAAGGAAGTAATTCCAGACATTGAAAAGATAAGCTCAAAGCACAATCATACAAATTCAAGCCTCTTTCAAATTATCTATTTAAGGTACAATAATGAGTTGTCAAGCTAAGGAATATGCAACCTAAAAATTATAAATGCAGGAGTAAAGCATGATATAGAACTGCCATTTTGGAACAATCTACTAAAGCAATATGAATATGCCAATATATCAATGAAATGCTTGGAGGGAGGCATACATCTGAGTGTCCGAAAGGAATGGAAACAATTGCTTCAACCTCGTCATACAGGACACCAATGATATTAGTAACAGGTAACGTGTTGCCCGTCCAAGAACATAAAGAGTTCAAGAGCATTAGATTAGGGATTGGAGTGACAGAGAGATTAGAGACTAGATCCAAAAGAACGGAGCATACAAACATGCATGAGAATCACCCTCGTGATACACATGCAGCACTATGACAGACCTGTCCCTTTCTGAAAATTTTTTATGTCCCCTTAACTTGTACAAACATGGACTACCATTTTACTATCTACCTCAATAATTGCATGCCCATAGTTCTACTGTAATTCCACGTAAAGAGAATGGCAGAGACAGATTTCAATAAAGATACTCCATCATTAAAATTTTGAGAAATTAATTCACCTCTCAGCGAGCTCTTTATCACGATGAGCCAATGCATCTTGAAGATCCTGAAGAGCCTTGTCCCTTTCTGCAGATATTATTGACACTTCTTTTTCAGCCTCCTACAGGGCAAAAGAAGTTTCATCAGCAAATGAAAATATGTGAATCAGCCACTTTTACGACAATTAAAGGCAACCATGGGCATGTACTTTTAGTGCTTCCTCCAAGACTCTAAGTTGTTCAGAGTCCATTGCTGCAGCTAGCTCTGAATCTTTTCTCTGGAGAAGTGCATGAGCACGAACTTTATATGAGGAAAATTCAGTTTCAAGTCGGTTGATCTGCAACATTTAAATTGACAAAGAAATGTATCACATCAGGATTTCAGAAAATTTATATCTGTATTTCCTGTTAGGAGAGTATTAACACAGAAATGTATGTGTTACTAATGGAAGAAGTTCCTGGGTGTGCTCAAGTTTTACTCTGAGGTTTTGTTCTCAGTACTTAAATGAATAAAGGCAGATAAAAGGTCCAATGAGGAAATTTCTACAGTCAATTCAAAAAATAACTGCAGGTTATCATCCTATACATGTTCACTTGAACCACCACCTCTATTTTGAGGTCTGCTTGAGAGACTACAGCCCAGTATATTATACTATTATGCAAAGAAGAAACACTAGGCTTCCATTCTTTTCTTTTCTCGTGTTGATTTGATGGTGGAGGATTGAATCAAAAATACAGAAGAAAACTGCCTTAGGTTTAGGAGTTTCAATAATAACTATGCTCAAACACAGATGCCTTAGCCATGGGAAAGTAAGTTCAATCCACAAGATGTCCGAGTTCCTAATAATAGAGATTGCTCTTCATGAATTTTTAGTTTACTTCTTAGAGCACCCTTTCAACAAAGACATTACAACTGTACTTGGAATATTTGGCTCAACTGATTGACAGATCTTTTTTTTTTGTTTTTTTTTGTATAGGTAGGATTGAGATCAAAGGACCAATTTGTCTCATCATGAGCTCTTCTTGCAGCAATTAACACAGATTTTGAAGGAACATTTCTTTTCAGATTGACATGAACTAAAGATAAGAACACCCTCACTACTACTACAATGTCAATCATTGTATAAGCTCTCTCTCTCCCTCTCTTATTCCAAGATGAAGTTGTGGAAAAACAACTGGATACCTCCTCTTTGGCAGCCAACAGTTCAGCATCTTTTTTATTTAGCATCTGCCTTTGCACCGACACTTCTGATTCCAGCTGACCTGCCCAATATTCAAAGCATGAATAATTCAACTAACGAGCAAAAAAGCTAAATAGAATTGAAATAATGAGTTGTACATACTTCTCATTTTAGCTGCTTCAATTTCAGCACGTATGCAGTTACTCTCAGCAATTTCAAGTTTCATTTTGAGACCCTGGGAAGCCGCTTCCCAGCTCTCCTTTTCTTTCTCCTGAAAGTATGACACACATTAAGGAAATAGAAGTCCTAAAATACATGCATGTAGATTAGCTAATACACATAATAATGAAAGAACAAATGTACATATGTGGCAAAAAATTATCTCCATTTTCTGAAGGAATCACAAAATGGAAAGCAAACCAATGATCTTCACAAGATAGAATGGATGATATTCCAAAAACAAAAGAATTATTTATTAATTGCCCAATAAAGATTTTCTTTTCTTATAGATAGGTTGTCATTATAAGGATTTGGGACTATAGCATCTCCATGATCTAATAGGCGCCTACCACCCCATTAGTGCAGTGTGTAGTCCAATGAAAAAATGGTGATCAGCTAGTGCTCACACCATGATGCTCTCCAATGATTGTTATAAGCTGGTCATTTTGATCAGAAGAATTATCTTAAAACCGCATCAAAGTAAGACAAACAGACAAAAAGTGGAATATATGTGGAATGCGCTTACGGCAAGCAAATAATCTCAATATAAATTTTGCAAAAAATATTTTCCTAAGATACATACTGTGCATTTTCTGGCGTTTGAAGCACTCAAGAAAATTTGTCAAGAGGGAAGTCATTTCCGAAATTTAAAAAATACATCACAATGAAAGGGAAGCACAAAAAAACAGATCAATTAATCTACCCAATAATCAGTGGTCACCATTGCCATCACCATCGGCTATTGCCAACCACCACTGATCATTGGCAGTGTCCACCGGTTGCCAACAACCACCTGAATTTACCATTTTTACGCATTTTTTCTCATATTTAACAATATAAGTACAGAAGTTTTCTCATATTTAACAATAAATTAATTTTCAATGTTGAAACCAAATAACATAAAATGAGTTCTTTGGAAAGTAATTTTCAAGAAAAACATTTTTATGGGAGAATATTTCGCAGAACAAATAGAGAGTCAGTAAGACTAGGGAAAACTTTTTACAACTCAAAAAAGTAAAAAATAAAAATAAAAGAGACCTTCAGTACATATACTAGACCATACAACATTTCAGGGAAAATATCAGTCCATTAAGGTATTCAATTTTTCAATCTAAATATTTAACTCACATGTTCGTGTTTTTGGTGAGCAAGCTCTCCCTTTACACTTTCCAAAGCAGCTCTAAGCCGAGCCACTTCACCACTTGAAGCAGCATCCATCTCTGCAATTTCAGACTCTTTCTCTGCAATCAGCACCTGCAGAAAGATAGCCTGGCCAGTTGAACTTATCTCTCGATTTCCAGAATCAAGCAGCATCTATCTAAAACTAGTTCCTTGCACACTTTTAAAGCCAAATGTTATCTTCAGCTGGTATTTGTCTACTAAATGTTAAGAATGAAGTTTTTTTAAGAAAAGAAATCGAATACTAAGGGAGAAAATACAACCACTGCTTCAAGCCTGAACCATTAATGAGTCTCACCTGCAATGAAGATATAGTTTCAGTAGCCTTGGTCCTATCAGCTAAAGCATCATTGAGTTGGCCTTCCAAATTCTCTATATTCTAGCAAACAGAAACAAACTTCAGGCAAACATTCTTCTAAAAACAGAATGGCAAGTAAAGCAACTGCATCTCAACAGTTGAAAAAAAATATGCCTTAAAAACAATTTACCTTCTGATGTTTAGCAGATAGTTCAGCTATTGAAGCTTGCCTTTTCTCTTCTGCAGATTGCAGCAGACCTCTCATGTCTTCTAACATCTGAAAATTGCAGTGTTATATACAATATGGGTAAAAAAGGAAAGAATATCATTTTTCAGCATGCATGAGTAAACAGAAAAGGTACAGACACAAAATGCTTGGAAGAGTTTAACAGAAACTAGAAAATTAGTAACTAAAAAGTAATTTGCTACTAAATTGGAGGAGATACATGCTGAAAAAAAAATTTGTACTAATGCATTAGTAGGAAAAGAATATGGCCTGGTGAAACACAACACACTGCATCTTAATTTGTGACAAGATATGACATAACACAAGTCACCAAAGATCCCAAACATAGTTATCATTGACACTGAAGTGCAGAAACTAATCTTGGTTGCAAATATAATAGGACTTAAGTGAATAAAGAGAAAATTGAGAGGTTTCAAAATAAATTATAGCTTTGGATGGGCATTAGGGACATCTACAAACAAAAATAGCCATGTTGTGTGAAGAGAAATTCTCATTCATGTGTGAAAAAATAGTTACAGGCCTATTTATACTTAGGACTAAGATTATAAGTAAAGACCTAAGCTACACTTAATCTCCTAAAATACACAACTAACAAGACAACAATGAGTTTATCATGAACATAAGATAGAAAACACACGCGTGCACACATGCGCACGCACATATACATATATATCTGTGCATGTTTGTGTGGCTATTGGTATATATATATATAAGCATATCATAACCATTCAGCACCTGCTCTTTCTCCAAAAGTGTCTGTTGTAATGCCTCAAGAGCATTCTCCTTAGGTTGAAATGAACGGCGCAACTCCTCAATATTGTCGCGGAGTCTGGAAATTACGTAATTGTTACTATTTGGAGAATAAAATGGAAACAAGAAAAAGATATGAAAAATCCAAATTCAACTATAGAGACATTTGTTCCCTTACCACCCCACAGAATAACATTAAGAGCCATATAATGCATGAGAAAGTCATGTAAGTAAGTTTCACCTATCATGGAGATTTATTCTAATAAGCTTACAGTACCTAACTAACTTTTATCAAGAGATCACAAGTTGACAGCAGTGATCAGGACGTTACCACAATTGTTCATTAATCTGCTTAAAATTAAAAAGTTTCAGCCGGAAAAATATGGAGAAGGATAAATTTTAGTCCTCATATTAGATCAGAAATGACAACTCTAGTGAATCCTCTCTCTCTGCCCTACCTAGAGAAGGAAGAAAAACACATGGCTGTTTATGCGCACAGAGGCACAAGCTGATGGAGAGTTTGCTAATAATTTAATGGGGACAGATATATAATGTAAAATCAATTATAAAGACAGTTTTCTCCATCAAATTTATCTAGAAGCGGAGTCACAAATTTGCAAGTGATGAACAGGCACAACATTCTGATATTTGAGCACAAATTATCTAAATGTGCAGTTTTTTTGTTTTCCTCCTTTTTTTTTCTTTTTTTGAGGAGGACAGAGAGGGATAGAGGAAGGGATTGACCAACGAATAGATAGAAAAAATGTAGCGAAATAAATATTTTACTTATTGTTGGCACTTCTTAATTGCTGCCTCTCTGCATCCATTGCTCTCAATGCATCATTCGCTTGTTGCCTAGTGCGCTCCAGCTCTTGCTGCAGTGCTGAATGCTGGGATGATGCTCGCTCGGCCGTTTCATTTACATCACGAAACCTGGCTTCGAGATCATCCTTTTCCTGAAAAAGATAATCTCAAAGCAACAATTGAACTCAGTTTCTGAACAATTACAAATAATCCCTTGAAAAGAAATATATTTCTTAGTAGAGTTGCAACCTTTAAACCACCCACAAAAAAAAAAAAAAAAAAAAAAAAAAAAAAAAAAAGAAAAAGAAAATGAGGAGGTGACACTTGAAAGCTAAATGATTTCCCCTTCCTAAAGTTTTCCATTAAACCCATGCACATAAGGGCAGTATGGTGAAATAGTTTTCAGTCTAGATTTGTCCCTCAGCCTCCATTATTAGATTTAAAGGCTCACACTTCTGTTTGTCTTTACTTGATTCACTAGAATATATACTAAAGGAAGAGACTTGCCATGGAAACCAGGGGGAGAGAGAGATAAGGAAGGAGGGAAGACTGTCCTAATCACTACGAATAACAAAGATTCACAAAATTTTTGCAATACACTTTCAGACAAGAAACAAAAAAGGATACTCATGTCCAAGATATAAAAGTGTTATAGGAAATGCTAAAGAAGCATTTTCCATTGAATTTAATAGAGCCTTTTTCATTGGTTTTTCTGTTTCCTCTGTTTTTGTCTGGATTCTGGAAAATGAATTCCCAAGAAGGTTCAATGACACAGTTCCAGAATGGTTCTACAAATGGACATGGAACCAGTCAAATCATTCACGTTTTCGTGAATTTAATAGAGCCTTTGTCATTAGTTTTTCTCTTTCCTCTATTTTCATCAGGAAAATGCATCCCCAAGAAGGTTCAATGACAGTTTCAGAATGGTCCTATGAATGGATATGGAACCAGTCAAAACATTCATGTGCTCGTGTCTGAAAAATGTGAATAAAAAAGTAGATAACATTTTATATTAACTCAAACATCTCTAGCCCTTTCGATTTGGACAGATAACAGAGTATACACTATCCTTCTTTCCTCCATTTTACTCTACATATAATAGTAGTTTAAAACACAAAATAAGGGTGTGCAAGGAAAATGATCCAGAGACAGAAGTTACCTTCTGAACCTCTTGAATCCGCTGTTTCGCTCGTTTATGAAGCCTTTGAAATTTGGAATCGAGCTCAGAGTACTTCTCTTCACGCTCTTTTATTTCTTGATCCAACTTCTGTTGAGCTACCCAAAGAAACCATGCTATGTATTTAGAGTTTCAACAAAGAAGGATAAAATGATTGTGATATTATTCCTCAAACTACTAAACTTTAGCATCGTGCAATGCAGCAATTGCAACAACTTCCTTTTCTTATTTAAGATTTTCACAAAACAACATAGAGCACAAGCCTCTGTCCAACAGATATAAACATTTGTTTCCATCAACATCAATACAATTTCATCGGTATTGAAGATAATATAAAAAATCCCAAATAAACAGACAGAATCCGACCTTCAGTAAGCTTTGTGAGGAGCTCCTGGGCTTTTGCATCCGCTTCAGAGTATGCCTCACGAAGATGATTCAAAGCCACCTCTGCAGCACCACGTGTTTGTTTCTCTTCACTAAGTTCTCTACTCAAAGACTCAATCCTTTGACGAAGTTCTTCCACATCAGTAGATCCCACAGTTTTCTGATCACTTACTTCTGTTCTCTGTTGTGACTCCTCACTTGCTGATTGATTATTTTTCAAACCCTCAAATTGTGATTTCAAGAACTCATTCTGAAACTTAAGCTCAATAACCATTTGTACAAGCTGCTCCTGTGTATTTTCTACCAATGGAATGCCATCATGCAACCCATTTTCCTTCACAAGATTTTCATTCTTTCCATGGGGTATATCAGACAACTGTTTCTCAGGATCCAAAGGAGAATCTTCTGTCTGAGTTTCCGTTGTTTCACCAACATTGCCTTCCCCCATTGACATTGTAGCAATCTTTGAGAACAACTATATTTCCCAACTTCTAAACTCTCACCTGTTAAAAACAAGTGGAAGAACTAAAACAGAGGGTATATCACTGTAACTGTAACCATATAATCCACTCCATGGCATAGTAATGACAAAGCAAGCTAAACAAAAACCAAAACAGAAAAGTCAGAGAAGAAACGGCATTACAATTAGAACATGAGAGAAGCACAGAAACACCAGATATGAGAGTTATCGCAATCCTAACACAGCTAATTACGGACTTTTATTACTTCACAGACATAAAGTTACTTCTGCAACTGAATTATGCAAATTTGACACAAATCGCTCATATGTCGAATAATTTAGATAGAAATAAAATTGAAAATAAGCAAATGGAAATTCATTGGATCTTCTTTACATTTGAAAATTCAATAGCTACAAAACGCAGGAGATCCAAACTCATCTAGAACTAATCAAATTTATAAATAATCAATATACTGAGTTAAAGTATAAAACAAAATACCAATATGAAGAGGGAAATGCAGTGACTCTACCTGTTCTTATAACCGTATAACGGGAGATCTATCAAGTTAAAATCCCTAATCTTGGTTCAATTTTAATTAGGGAATTCAATTGGGATTCGATCAACAATGGACATGGATGAAGATCAGAAGATGGGATCTGAAGCTGTCTACTATCTAGCGCGCGAGGGCCGATTAGAAAACGTTGCCGTTTTTACACGCCCCCTTGTTTCCTTTCCTGCACATGCGCAGGGCAGTTTTGTTATTTTGATTTTTGAGAATTGTGGAATTTCATAATTATGGTTCCGTCATTTGGAATATTCAGTTTCATTCATTTTCAGTTAGGTTAATTTATGTTTCCCGGTGGGCTGGGCCTTAAGTACAGCCCACTTTCATTTGTCCGTTAAAATGTGAACTCCTGAGTAGTCCTGCCATCCTGTTTTTCTTTTCTATTTTTTTTTTTTTAATAAAAGTCTCCTGTATTAAAAGTTAAAACTAATGTTGGTCGAGCATTTGGATGATTCAGTTTAAGTTTAAACCAAACCAAATTACTATGAAAACCAAATGAACCGAATCAATTTGATCTTTATAATTTTTTTTCTGATTTTATATAATAAAATTAGTCTACACACTTTTTTTTTTCATGGAGTAAGAAGTCTCTGTTCCGAGTCTTTTTATGATAAGAATTTTCACCGATTTGCGTGCATTTCACAGCAGTATATGCTAGCCCATGAACCATTGAACAAAGAAAATCGAAAAACCATACCAATTTTTCATAACCAAACCCATCAGGATGAACGTTTAGGCCTTTATTTATAGTAGAAACAATACAGAAACCAGGTTCTCCAGCTAAAAACCTGTTGAACCTTGAATAATAATGGCAAGAGAGCTCAACGTCTCAGCCTAGGTATTACAAGCGTGTGACTACAAATGATTACTCATTACAACACCATATTAAATTTAATCTTTAGCTATCTTTTATGAGGTTCTGTTTCTCCTGCGGTTCACTCTTGAACTTGCATCGATAGAGAAGGTAAATGATTACATAAATCTCTCAAGTTTCTTTGTCTTTTTTCCCCTGATCAAGACCTCCTGAAAAGAATTATTTTTGATTCAGTAATAAATATGAAAAAAGAATGTAGTAAAGACTACACCGATATTTGTATGCTCGATGCTTACCAAAAAATAGAATTAGTGAGCACCTAATCCAGAGGTTTTAATTAAAGCTCTGAGAAAAGCAATGACATCCCAAAATTTGATAGCTTTCTTGAATTTTTTAAAAACCAAATGAAATAGTGTAGGAAAAAAAAAAAAACACAGGCTTGCACTTACCACTTGATATTCCCTCTTTAAAAGTAACAGCAACAAGTTTAAAGAATTCTTTCGAGGCATCTGCATATTCAAACATTATTCACAATAAGAATCTACATCTTTCGATCATATTTTAAATGCCAATCTCAACTCACATTGAGGAACATAGGCATATAGTTCACATAATATACTGTTTTCTTCTGTCAACTGTCTTTTACTGTTCCAATAGTGGTTTTAAATGCTAATTCTGTCGTGAATCTCCCATACCATCCTCCATATTAACCAGGAACTATCAGGTCCATAATTTTGGCCAAAGCACTCTTTCATAAATCTAATCATTTAATAAGAATTTCTATATGCTCGCTAAACTTGAAAGGCAGTTTTGTTCTGTAACACTAGCAATTTTTCAGCTTATAAATGATAAACCATTAAACCAAAACAAAATGAGCGTATGCCTATCTCATAAGAGTTTTAGCTAAATGCTGGAGACAGAACCTTCAGTCGCAATGGAAATTGTAGATTTCTGAAGAGAAGTGATGACTATAAGTCTATGCTCATGCACATTACATACCATGCTTCATTGTAAGAGATGGATCTTTCCCAACCACATATCCTATCAACTTTGCTGGTGTTCCTGCCATCATGCTTGAAAACAGCACCCGAAAAAAGAAAGCACAAAACCCAGATTATCATTATGGTTAAAGTAATTTTACAAAGTACTGCTTTGGACAATGCTGATAAATTAGGAATTGGTATCCTACCTGTGTGGGTCAACATTTTTTAAGACAAGAGAACCAGCAGCTATCATTGCCCCTTCACCTATTTTTATATTCCCAAGTATCGTTGCACATGCTCCAATCAGTGCACCATCACCTACTTTGGGATGGCGATCACCAACTTCTTTCCCAGTCCCTCCTAAAGTAACACCCTGCAAACATCTTAATTATAAGCATAATACAATCTCAAATAAACAAGCTGTTGGAGACTAGGACTTGGACAGATTTATATGGATTGATTATTGAATGAATTCCACTGACTAGCAGTCAGTAAAGGTTTGAAATTTGACATTTTTTTTTGGGAGAGAGAATGCCTTTTCTCAATGGGCCAGAAAGGCAGGCATTAAAAAGCTCTGACGAAAAGGAATTTATGACATTTCTGAACAACAAATTTATACCAACAAATAACAAATGTGAAAATGAAAAAAAAAAAAAAAAAAAAAACTTCTCAAGGAGAGATGTGGAAGCACTTCAGAAAGCATTATACCTAACTAACCAAGGTAACTGCATAGAACAATGTGAAGACAACCACACGAACTATGAGTTAAATAATAGCAAAAGTGAAGAATGAGGCTGACTCACATGCATCAATGAGACCCTGTTTCCTACAACAGCAGTTTCCCCAATAACAACACCAGTCCCATGATCCAATAATATCCCCTCTCCAATTTTGGCAGCTGCAAAGTGAATGGAAATGATATAATATACCCTTAGACAATAGCAAGAAATAATCTTCATTGTTTGACAAAAAAACACAAAGGCAAAAAGCACTATTCAAGGATAAAATTGATTAATCTTCAACTTGTTCTTTTGATTTCAGCAAAGTTTTCTTAGCAATATAATATACAACTACTTTCTACAATTGGTACCAGCCAATTACACATGAACGGTGCCACTCTAATTTTACTCAGTCTCAATGATATGCATATTGATGAAAATGGCATAGGACATGTCAGAAAGAAAAGAATGTACCTGGATGTATGTCAATTCCAAAAACCTGGACAAAGTAAGCATAGTGTTACAAGGATATAAAACAAAACTTGGAACCAAGAAACCTATGGTGTTACTATTAGTTACTGTAATGCCCATATGAAGTGTCAGACAAGTATGGAACTACCTCACTGATTCGACTTTGTAATGCCAAGGCCAATATTTTTCGCCCCTGGTTCCACAACACATGTGCTACTCGATAGGACTGCAAAGAATGGTAACCCTGAAAAGCAAAATAACTAGTCAATTGATAGTCAGCTTGTCTATTTTAGTTCCAACACTTCATAACCATACAAGCAATAAGATAGAATTATCATATCAAAGAGCCAACAACCCCTACAAAAAATTAATTTAAAATAAGAAAACAAAATATAGCAGTATTAAAGTAAAGAGACACTTCTGATCTCTGAAAGGGAAAAGAAAAATACCTTAAGATATAATAATGTTGAACAATATGATAAACAAGCAGGATCCCGGTCTTTGAATGCCTAGAAAAAGGAAGGAAGATGCGGTAAATTACAATCACATTCACCACTTGTATCAATGAATGATCACCAACAGGGAATGAACATATTCTGTGAATTACAAATTAAATTACCTGCATGTCTAGGCGAATTGAATGCTTAATACGTCTATCATGCATTATTACATGAGAAATTATATCTAACAATTGAGTTGCCAACAAAGTAGGATTTTGAAGCCGATTCGCGAGAACAAATGCCAATGCTTGCTCCAAGCGATCATGGGATAAGATACTGGCATACAAGAAGCTACTTAGTATGGGTTCTTTTTCTGCCTGCAGGATTACATGAAAGCTATAGATGTATGAGAATTATCAAACAAATAAATCCTCAGACACAAAACAGTTCGTATATTGTTTTCGGTTCCACCCATTTGTCTGAATCATAAAATTCATATATTCATCCAAAATAATCAAAGCAGCAAAGAATACCCCTCCCTATCTCCAAAATAATAACAGAAGCCTGTATGATCAATCATGCTTCAAGGATGCATTGATTTTAAATTCAATATGAATTTAGAAAGGAACAGAAACAAATTACTAAAAATTATCAAAATGGATTTATTTATTAAATCTTTTAGGCAACACTTGATATTCTCTCACTGTGTATTTATGATATTACTGGTTTAGACACACGTAGCAACCATAGTACTATTGTTCTTGCAGCAACTATAAGATACACAAACACATCACTAGAAGTTTTATAATAGCTAACTATACATTACATCAAAACTTGAAGTACTACCACCAACCCGAATGAATTGAAACTCACAAGTTGGTGGTATAGTAATGATTGAAAACTCGATTGATTTTCCACGCTAATCAAGCAAATCTAATTTCCATGAAAGGGTAAATCAATCTATATAAGATTGAATATTAAAACTCAAAATAAACACTGTACCAAGGACAAGGTGCCATGCAAGAATTTCACATAATTAAGCCTATAAACCTTAACTTCACCGCACAAAATTAAAAAAAAAAAAAAATCCTTTCTTTACCGATACATAACCAACCCAATAACAAAAGCAATAAAAAATAACGAAGTGAGTACCTCCAACTTAGCCTCTTCTCTCACAGCGTCCCAAATCGGGTCGCCCGAATCACCAGGCGATACAACAAACTCGGAGTCTGGCTTCGAAAACCCCATTGCATAAACTGGAAAGACCTTCTCAATAGGAAAAGGAGTAGAATTGGCCTCTGCTTCTCCATTTTCTTGGTTGTCTTTCAAAGATAAGCGCCTGGAGAGCATTTCAGGAAGAGAAGAAGAAACCCAGCAGCTCTCCTCGCTTAAACAAGCCATGAGAAGAAGAAGAAGAGAAGCTATGGATTGATTGATATAGATAAGAAAGATGACATCTCATGAATATTTTTACGAATGAGAGGGAGACGGCTTAGAAGAGCAGCTAGCCAGGTTTCATTATGCTGTTAGTTTTGGAGAAAGAGGGAATGCAGGTGAGAGGGATATAAAGATGTGAGCGAGAGCTACTCTTGTCTATGAGTAGCGGAGTGGTGGTGGCTTTACTTTTTTTTCAGTTTTTCTATGCTTCACAAATATATGCCTCTATCAATTTTTATTTATTTTTTATTATTATGTAAATACCAAAATCAAGTATAAAGTAGTTGATGCATGAAATTATATCCTAGGACAACTTTAGGACATAGTAATTTATCCTAGTAACTTTTTTTCTTATTGGGGATCTAAAATCATTTTTTATTTGATATATAATAATAATAATAATAACAATGTAAATTCCTATAGGCAAAAATTCTAGTGGAGGACTAAATTATTTTCAACTTTTATTATTTCTTGTCATACTTACCTCTTCCATGGATATTTTTCTTTTATATCCAACTCTTACCTTTATGAAAGTTAACCATAGAATTCAAGTATTTTCTTAATGTATAGTTAAAAATATTATCACTTAAAAAAAATTATTTTTTGTTGGTTTTGAGTGCGCTGGTAGACCACATTTAGATAAGTTGATCTCTTCTTTTAATTGATTATATTAGGCAATGGCTATTCAATTAACTTTTAACGTTTTGACTAAATATTATTTTTATAGTGTTTGATAACATAGCGTTTGAACTAACTTTTAGATAGCATTTTATAAAATATTAACCCTTTAGCTTTAGTGTTTTATGAAAAACTAGCTTTTAGGTAGGGTTTGATAAAATGTTAACCCTTTAGCTTTAACGTTTTATAAAAAAACTACTCAAATAACTAATAATTAAATGCTGCTAAAATAGCTAATTTTGCATCTTAGATTAAACTTGTCTATAATGAATTATGACCTTAGATCGTATCTGAAACGACCCGAAAATTTAATTTCGTAGAATTTTCATTTAAAAATTAATTTTTTTATTTCAACCAATGAGATTATACCACTAGTATTTTATTATTGCTAAACTGGACCCATAAATCAATTTGATTTTTTGAAAACCAAGCGAAAAACTCGAAAATCAAGCAAATTGAGCCAAATCATAGAATTAGACCAAACCGGTTCGAATCGAACCGGAATGGTCTAGAAGCTTTAGAATTCTCCTTCTTTTCTTTTTTTTTCTTCTTTTTCTTTTCTTCTTCGGGGGAACAGCGTCGACCCACCCTCCTCTTCTCCTCCTCTCGTTTTTCCGACCGCCTGAGACCAGTGCCGATTCCGCCTCAGCCATTGCCTCCCTGCCGCTGCCGCCTCCTCACCGCAGCGTCTCCGGTATCTCTCCCTTTCTCCCTCTTTCCGTTCGATTTCAGCGCAAGACAAAGAGAAGCAGGAGGCTGTGTAATCGCGAATCGAGCTCCACCTGCGATTCCGGCCACCTGAGTGTGAGTCACGTCGACCTGAGCTCCTTGCTCCGTCCCTTCGCCGTTCATTTTCTCTCCTCTCTTCCGGCGAGCACAGTAAGAGTGAGCTGCGATTTCACTTCGATTGGCAGACTCCTTCAGCGCTAACCTCTGCTTCTCCGGCAAGACCAACTAAAGACCGGCCGATTAGACCCTTCCATTGTCGCTAACAGCTTCGCCGGCCACTGTTTTCGTCAGTTCCGATCAAGCTAACGCCGGCAGAGCTGGATTTCGGGTATTTGGGTTACCACCGATGACTTAAACCGGAAATTATTCAACTTCCGATGCATTTTGTAGCCAGGTAAATTAATTTCAACCCGTTTCAATACATTTCATGAATTTTGATCATGATTAGGAGAGTTGATATAGAAATGGAAATTCTTAGCTACTGTTATGCAAATTAACTAAGAAATGTTGATAAATATTATTAATGGGAGCTACAGTCTAAGTTTTGGATAAGTTAAATAGGATATATATACTATATATGCTAGACCATTGAGGAAATTTTGATTAAAAATGAAAGATTTGAAGCATAAATTAAGCTATTGCGGAAAATTTAGACCCTAGCTTTTATTGTTTATGCATTCTTTAAGGGAATTTGGTTTTTTTTTACTTTAGTCTGAATTAATAGCTAATTTAATGGGTAAGCATGAATAAGGAGATTTTAGTTTAGAAATAAGTATAGCGTGAGGGTGGCAGCAACCAATATTGTTAATTGGTTGAACTATTGTTGAACTATAAACCAAATGAAGTCGTGAATTAAGTTCTTAGTGCGGTAAGCATAGTATATAAGTTTAAGCAAGGGAGAACCTAGTGTTTGATGGGCAGTAGCTATTGCAGATAATTGATACCATTTTATATATAAACTAATGTAATAATGGACGTACATATATTTTCAATGTTTTTATATGATTAGTATTGGTTATATCTAGAAAGGGAATTTTTATGTCAAGATGGAGAAAGATTCATGAAGCTTTAATTGATATATAGTTAAGTTGTTAATTGGGTTACTTAGAATATGCCTTTATTAAATTGTAATTTAATTGAACCATCGGTTCTTAATAGCTAGTTTAGAATTTAATAAATGTTTAAGGACGTTGTTGACATCTTAAGTAAAGAATGGTTGATAATATTATTGGACCAGGTTGAAAGTTACTTTAAATTGTAAATTTATAGTTGAGTGTGACATTGCTATTTAAGGAGGACGGGTGTTTAAATTGGTTGATCGCCCGATGGATGGGCTGTGTGATTGATGATTGTTAAGTATATTATTGTGATATTTGAATAGGTAAATAGCCCAATTTTTAGGGGAGGTGCTACCGAAATTTCGATAGAACTTAGACTAGTTTTAGTTAACAATATAAAGTAATAAGTTTATTTAGAATAATTCTATAACTTGATACATAATAAATAAAGTATTCTAATTATTTTACTATCATCACTATTTACTTAATTATTCAATTACTTATTTATTTTCATTATTATTATTATTTCTATCATTGTTGTTTATTGTTAATATTATTTATTTATTTGCATTTGAGTATGAATGTCTAATTGTGCATTGCATTCCGATGTTTAACTTTGCAATATTTCTGCAATTAATTGCAATGCTTGATTAGTTGTGATGTGACAATGCCTTGCTTTGTTTGTGTGGAATTGGGATGAAGTGGGTCACCATGGGTTTGTGAGACTGTTTCTGTTATACGGATCCTGATTCTGATTCTGTTATATTCTGATTCTGTTATATGGATCCTGATTCTGTTTCTGTTAGCCGGGTAAATGGGAGATCGGCGCCCCCGTGTGCACCTACCGTTACCGTTACTGTTAACCACAGGTTGGCTTCTTTATTGGGCGCACCGGATAATCTAGATTTGATCGCAGCCCGCAGGGTGGCCTCCTGTTGTGAGCGCCTGATGATCTAGATTTGATGGAGACGACCGGGTTGCCTCCTGTTGGTATGGAAAAGAAAAGAGAGAATGGAAAAATAATGAGAGGGCTGGTCAAGTGAGGATTAGACCGGTCGGCCAGTATGGGGGATCGGCTCCCTGGTGCACATGTGAGAGGATGAGCCATGTGGGAGGACGGCTCATCGGGGGTTCGGTGACTCCACTGACTAATTTCCACGTGATGTGATTATATGAAGATGTTAATAATTGTGAGTGCTGGTGATATGCCATTTGTGTGACTGGCTGTGTGAGCATATACCTAGTCGGATGACTAGGTTGATATATTTATACAATTGTGTGAATGCATGTGTTGTGCAATAATTATTATTCATTAATAAACTCACATCTCTTTTGTTCAAATCTTTCAGGAAGTAGCATTTTCTAAATCCCAGTTATAACTCTGCTCTTCACCGTTAAAATGAAATTCGCTAATTTTAGTATTGATCAATTAAATAGATAAATGTCCGAAGACTTATATGTATACATCCGTCAGTAAACTCCGCAGTTATAGAACTTGTATACTTTTAAGTTGTGTATTATTATAGATGGAATAATTCTGTGAGCCTGTATTATAACTATAGTGTATTGTAAGCAGGGAAATTTGTAAATGTTTAAAATTTTACTGAGATAGCAAATTTGTAGTGTTTCAGGCTTGCTACGGGCCTCGGGGGCCTTAAGCTTACCTGGGCCCTAGTGCCGGTCCGGCCCATGGAAATGGGTCGTGACAAAGTTGGTATCAGAGCTTAGGTTAGGGTTCTAGGACACAACTGCGGAGTATAGGAAATTTCTTTATGTTGGGATCGGCCGTAACCAACATAAGGAAGGAAACTTGTGATTTTCCTCCCTAAGGAATAGAGTAATACCTGATGGTAGTGGATTGGCCTGATCACCCAGTACACTACTTTTCATGCGAGCTCTATTCCTATAGTGAATAGGATGGTGTAGAGAATAAATAGATTTTTCATTTGTATGGTGGATTGATGAATTTTGGGTGATTAGGAATCGGTATTTTAGTATTCAGTTCGGCTACTGAATTTCTTTAAAATTTCTTTTTATTGTTTTATTTACTTGATATTGATATTTAAATTTAAAACCTCATTTTTATTTTGAATTCAAATTGTGTTATGATAAATAAATTGAAAATTGATTATTTGTATAGAAAATTATTTTTGAAAGTTGTCTATTTATATCACGGGGCCAGTTAGGTAAAACAACAAGGTAAGTTGATCGTGAGTATGGTTAGAACTTAAAAGGAAAGTTTTAAGAAGAACAAGATTAAAGGTAGTAATGAGAAATGATGATGTTAATAAGAAGTAAGTAGACAATTAATAGTTGAAATAAGGACACAAATGTTGGAAAAGTTTGAGGAGACAACTTTAGTTTAGAAGCGAGGTTGCAAAATAAATGGAAGGAATAACATTAGGAATGGACTTGAATGGTTTAAGGATATAGAAATGGTATATGTAACAAGGTGTAATATATGCTAGGAGCAAGTGGTAGACAAATCAAAGTAATTTATAAATATCTTACTCGACTTGAATAAGAGAATATTGTTTGATTAAGGACAAATGAGATAGGTAAGTTAAATATAAAGTTGACTCAAGTTAGTGATAGGTAGACGTATGGCTAATTAAGACTTTTAATTAAACGTTAAGACTATAGTTTAGAAAATTCTAGTCCATGACATGGACAGAAAAGTGAGAAGTTATTAGTATATATGCATTAGGCGATAAAAAGCTAATGAGATTGATTTGATGTGATATTTGGGTGTTAAGATAGCATTAGGTCAGGACTTAAGAAATTTTTATAGAAGACATTTGTATTGATGTGTAATTTGATAAAAGCGTATAGTTAGAGTAAATAATAAGTTTTAGATCGAAATGTTGGTGATTAGATAGATCACGATTAACAATGATTAATAGACGAAATAATTAATAAGAATACTCTAATATATCTAGAATGGATTAATAGGCAACATAAGCACAATGGAAGGTTATCAAATGAGATTTGGGTTATTAACTGAAATTTGAACAATTAAAAGATGTTATTATGAAAGTCGATTTTAGTGGTAAGTATTAAGATAACTTGAGGAATAAGTACCAGAAAGAGACGCTGGCGGTTAAGTGGAAGGAGTGAAAATTTTTATAGGAGTGAAATAGCTAGGGGCCACAGTGATCTAGGAGCTATATAACAGATGAACTAGTCTATGGTAAAGATATCATAGGGACAATCAAACTGGTATAGATGAGAAACAAAGACAGTTATTTCGAAGTGCCCTATGATATAATAGACAACGGAAGTAACAGACGATTTTTCTTAAAGTTTTGAATTAAAGTAATAAGTTCTTGAATATTTGATTAATAAGAGTTTTAGTAAGTATATATGTAAATTAAATGAGATAATTTTTATCACTATATATAAAATCAAATTTCAATTATTTTTAGTTTTCGTAAGCTATGTATTATTATTATTATTATTATTATTATTATTATGCATGTTACTGCTAAACTCGGTTTTATTGAATGACTTCCTAAAGATTTCAGTAGCTGACTGATAATAGAAATTGGAGGTTATAGTAATAGACTTAAGTTTCCTGTGAGTTTTAATCAAGTGACAATAGATGTAATAGATGGTTGAATGAATACATTTTGAGTGTGATGGAACCTTGTTTGCTAGTTTAAGGGGTTTGAGTTATAATGAAACCATCCATTCATTATTCTTGGATGTCAATCAAATGATAATTTGTTTGTTAAATATCCTTACATGCTTTCTTTTCTAGTTGCATTCCTATTTCTTGCTTATTTCTAAAATTCGAGGACGAATTTTTATAAGGGGGGGAGATTGAAACGACCCGAAAATTTAATTTCGTAGAATTTTCATTTAAAAATTAATTTTTTTATTTCAACCAATGAGATTATACCACTAGTATTTTATTATTGCTAAACTGGACCCATAAATCAATTTGATTTTTTGAAAACCAAGCGAAAAACTCGAAAATCAAGCAAATTGAGCCAAATCATAGAATTAGACCAAACCGGTTCGAATCGAACCGGAATGGTCTAGAAGCTTTAGAATTCTCCTTCTTTTCTTTTTTTTTCTTCTTTTTCTTTTCTTCTTCGGGGGAACAGCGTCGACCCACCCTCCTCTTCTCCTCCTCTCGTTTTTCCGACCGCCTGAGACCAGTGCCGATTCCGCCTCAGCCATTGCCTCCCTGCCGCTGCCGCCTCCTCACCGCAGCGTCTCCGGTATCTCTCCCTTTCTCCCTCTTTCCGTTCGATTTCAGCGCAAGTCAAAGAGAAGCAGGAGGCTGTGTAATCGCGAATCGAGCTCCACCTGCGATTCCGGCCACCTGAGTGTGAGTCACGTCGACCTGAGCTCCTTGCTCCGTCCCTTCGCCGTTCATTTTCTCTCCTCTCTTCCGGCGAGCACAGTAAGAGTGAGCTGCGATTTCACTTCGATTGGCAGACTCCTTCAGCGCTAACCTCTGCTTCTCCGGCAAGACCAACTAAAGACCGGCCGATTAGACCCTTCCATTGTCGCTAACAGCTTCGCCGGCCACTGTTTTCGTCAGTTCCGATCAAGCTAACGCCGGCAGAGCTGGATTTCGGGTATTTGGGTTACCACCGATGACTTAAACCGGAAATTATTCAACTTCCGATGCATTTTGTAGCCAGGTAAATTAATTTCAACCCGTTTCAATACATTTCATGAATTTTGATCATGATTAGGAGAGTTGATATAGAAATGGAAATTCTTAGCTACTGTTATGCAAATTAACTAAGAAATGTTGATAAATATTATTAATGGGAGCTACAGTCTAAGTTTTGGATAAGTTAAATAGGATATATATACTATATATGCTAGACCATTGAGGAAATTTTGATTAAAAATGAAAGATTTGAAGCATAAATTAAGCTATTGCGGAAAATTTAGACCCTAGCTTTTATTGTTTATGCATTCTTTAAGGGAATTTGGTTTTTTTTTACTTTAGTCTGAATTAATAGCTAATTTAATGGGTAAGCATGAATAAGGAGATTTTAGTTTAGAAATAAGTATAGCGTGAGGGTGGCAGCAACCAATATTGTTAATTGGTTGAACTATTGTTGAACTATAAACCAAATGAAGTCGTGAATTAAGTTCTTAGTGCGGTAAGCATAGTATATAAGTTTAAGCAAGGGAGAACCTAGTGTTTGATGGGCAGTAGCTATTGCAGATAATTGATACCATTTTATATATAAACTAATGTAATAATGGACGTACATATATTTTCAATGTTTTTATATGATTAGTATTGGTTATATCTAGAAAGGGAATTTTTATGTCAAGATGGAGAAAGATTCATGAAGCTTTAATTGATATATAGTTAAGTTGTTAATTGGGTTACTTAGAATATGCCTTTATTAAATTGTAATTTAATTGAACCATCGGTTCTTAATAGCTAGTTTAGAATTTAATAAATGTTTAAGGACGTTGTTGACATCTTAAGTAAAGAATGGTTGATAATATTATTGGACCAGGTTGAAAGTTACTTTAAATTGTAAATTTATAGTTGAGTGTGACATTGCTATTTAAGGAGGACGGGTGTTTAAATTGGTTGATCGCCCGATGGATGGGCTGTGTGATTGATGATTGTTAAGTATATTATTGTGATATTTGAATAGGTAAATAGCCCAATTTTTAGGGGAGGTGCTACCGAAATTTCGATAGAACTTAGACTAGTTTTAGTTAACAATATAAAGTAATAAGTTTATTTAGAATAATTCTATAACTTGATACATAATAAATAAAGTATTCTAATTATTTTACTATCATCACTATTTACTTAATTATTCAATTACTTATTTATTTTCATTATTATTATTATTTCTATCATTGTTGTTTATTGTTAATATTATTTATTTATTTGCATTTGAGTATGAATGTCTAATTGTGCATTGCATTCCGATGTTTAACTTTGCAATATTTCTGCAATTAATTGCAATGCTTGATTAGTTGTGATGTGACAATGCCTTGCTTTGTTTGTGTGGAATTGGGATGAAGTGGGTCACCATGGGTTTGTGAGACTGTTTCTGTTATACGGATCCTGATTCTGATTCTGTTATATTCTGATTCTGTTATATGGATCCTGATTCTGTTTCTGTTAGCCGGGTAAATGGGAGATCGGCGCCCCCGTGTGCACCTACCGTTACCGTTACTGTTAACCACAGGTTGGCTTCTTTATTGGGCGCACCGGATAATCTAGATTTGATCGCAGCCCGCAGGGTGGCCTCCTGTTGTGAGCGCCTGATGATCTAGATTTGATGGAGACGACCGGGTTGCCTCCTGTTGGTATGGAAAAGAAAAGAGAGAATGGAAAAATAATGAGAGGGCTGGTCAAGTGAGGATTAGACCGGTCGGCCAGTATGGGGGATCGGCTCCCTGGTGCACATGTGAGAGGATGAGCCATGTGGGAGGACGGCTCATCGGGGGTTCGGTGACTCCACTGACTAATTTCCACGTGATGTGATTATATGAAGATGTTAATAATTGTGAGTGCTGGTGATATGCCATTTGTGTGACTGGCTGTGTGAGCATATACCTAGTCGGATGACTAGGTTGATATATTTATACAATTGTGTGAATGCATGTGTTGTGCAATAATTATTATTCATTAATAAACTCACATCTCTTTTGTTCAAATCTTTCAGGAAGTAGCATTTTCTAAATCCCAGTTATAACTCTGCTCTTCACCGTTAAAATGAAATTCGCTAATTTTAGTATTGATCAATTAAATAGATAAATGTCCGAAGACTTATATGTATACATCCGTCAGTAAACTCCGCAGTTATAGAACTTGTATACTTTTAAGTTGTGTATTATTATAGATGGAATAATTCTGTGAGCCTGTATTATAACTATAGTGTATTGTAAGCAGGGAAATTTGTAAATGTTTAAAATTTTACTGAGATAGCAAATTTGTAGTGTTTCAGGCTTGCTACGGGCCTCGGGGGCCTTAAGCTTACCTGGGCCCTAGTGCCGGTCCGGCCCATGGAAATGGGTCGTGACAGTATCTTTTTTTTCTTTTGTATATAATTAAAAATACTATTGTTTCAATAAAAAAATTTATTTTTTATTAATTTAATCTATAAATGAATTTATGGAGCGGTAAATTAGGTCTATGCAAATCAATCTCACAAACATATGCATAGCACATTGCAATACACTTTTTTTTTTTTTTTTTTGAGCAAAAAGACATAGTACTAGTAACGTGGACGTGGGAGCAACCCATATCAAAAGTACATATGCAAATGCAATTCAGACTTCACTAGAGGCTTTATGAACATGGTCATGAATATGGCTAGAGACATTCTCAAATGTATTATTCCTGCCTCAAATCATTCGTGTCTGAAAAATCTTATATAATATATATAGTGCTCTGACTCATATTTGTATTCTTTCCCTAACAAATGCAAAGTATTAAACTTTATTGTTTTTGTTTTGAGGTTGTGGTGGACAATCCATTTTTGTTTTCCAATGCCATTTTGCGGAGCGGATGCGCCTACAAAATGCCGCATCAAACGTTCAATCATTCTCGTATAAAGTCGTCGGTTTGTATAATATAAAGTGATTATATTTAAAATTATATTATGATAAACATAATATTTATATTTATATTAAAAATGTAATTTTCTAAATTTGAGTTAGTCTAAACATTGTTGGGTAGTGATATCTATTTTAATAGTCGTTAATCGTTCTATTAGCCGTTAACTTGTGATGGAAAAAAAAAATTAACTAAATTTTGTGAATGCAAAATAACATTTCATAAAAAAATCTTTTCAAATTTTAAAAATTATTATAAAAGCTAAAATTAATATAGATTGAAAATTGACTTAATCAAGACACTAAAAGTTAACTCAAAAGCTACTGTTAGACATGACTTAAGTACATTAATTGAGCTCAGCCTTCTTAAACAAGTTATATTGAATTTGATTTGGAGCATGTGTAAAATTCACTTAAAAGTAAGAATAGAATCAAAACTAGTATTTTTAGAGTACTTATCTCATTTTGATCGGTTCAATGAGAATATAGGTAATTGTAAATGAGTTTTTGAGTTTAAGACAAGTACGAGTAGCGAATTACTATTTGTGATGATACTTGTAGGGTATATGTATAGATTTTTGAGTTCATGCTACTCATTATTTACTATAATAAACGAGTTTGGTCATGTCTATTCCTAATAAAAAATGTATTTTAAATAAGTTCGGATTTGAATACTTGAGAATGTATTCTAATTTTCTCTTTTAAATAGGAAAATGTTGTCTAGACATTAATAAAATTTTTCTTTTTGTCAAAAAATTAATAAAATCATTATAATTTGATAACCCATTTATTAATCCAATGACTATTAATATTCACAATTACCAATTATCACTGATCACCATCGATATAACTATAATAATCGGTTACTACTCACCATCAACTGTCATAATTTATTATTTTTATATATTTTATCATATTTAATAATAAAATTTTTATAATTCTAAATATTATTATAGACTTATAAAAATAAAATTTTAACATATATTTAATATTCTTTAAATTGTAACTTAATAACAATTATTTTCTGAAAATAAACGAAGTATTATTAATATGAATCATATACGTCTAGTTTAAAAAAATTCCCCGACCCTAGAATTCTTTATTGGGCCCAGTTTGAGTATTGATGCTTGAACCCATATTCTGGCCGAGCTTGGCCGATGATTCCTGACCCAGTGCTCGAACTCTTGTTTATGCGCGTCTATATTGGCTGCTGCTGCGCCACGGAACAAATACGTTTTCCGAAGACGAATATTTTTCGAAAATAGAAACAATTCGAAAGTCATTTATCGTGTTGACAATTTCGTTGACTTAAACAGCCAACTAAAACTCAACACATAAGATGCCTCTAGCTCCAGTCAACGCTATACTTTTCTGCTATTGGCCATGATAGAATCACTGATAATCTTTCTCTTAGTCTTGAGCGCAGCGGAACATTATAGACCAATTAGGATTTACTTTGTCAAATCCTTTTTTATTGTTTATTAATAAAAAAGTATTCAATTTAGAGTTAATTACTATTTGCCCCTAATTTTGCCCTAAACATACTCTGTTGGCCCTTCTATTTAAAAAAATATAAAAATTAAAAAGGTCAACTATTTAGTCATTTATGTAAATTTATATTATGTTAACCATTTATCCTCATATATTAATAAAATTCTTAATTTTCTTAAATTTTACTTTTTTATTCATAAAAGGCACAATGGGTCGAAATAACCATAGGCTATAATGTAAAGTAGCCATTCTCTTTAAATGTCATTCACCAAATTAGTGATAACTTTTCTAATGGAGGTGACTCGAAGTTTAAACCTCTCACTTTCTATATCTTCTATAAAAAGATATATAAAATGTAAGAAAATCAACCGGATCACGTCTGATTGACAAGATAATTAGAAGAAAGGTGATAGTTTTTCTTAAATTTTATTTTCTTATAATATTCTAAAATTTTATGTATAATCACAGTCATCAATTATAACTTATTGGAAGTTTATTGAACATTCAATTTATAACAATGAAATATATTTATTTAACTAATAATTTGTTTATCTCCTCTTTAAAAATGTTTTTTTAACTAATAATTAATAACTAACTAAAATCACTATGATCTACCATAGAATGATTAAATAATTTCACTTTTTAAATTTGGAAGACGAAATAACATATTTTAAAAATAACAATGACTGATTAGTGTATTATTAAAAATTATGGGGCAAAAAGTGAATTTACCTTTACTAAGTCACCGTCTCCCTGTAATTAGGGTCTTTTTTTTATCTCGCCCCTTCTCTTCAATGCTTTCCATTATGGCTTCTCCGATCGCCTAATTGATCAAAAGCCAAACATCAAAACGGATAATTTCTTAGAACCTAAACTTCGACCCGGAAAAAAGTCCAGACCCGATGGCTCGACGATCCATTCCAATCCTGAAGAAACTGCTCTCTTCATCAAACAATCCCTCTCCATCTTCCAGACTCACTTCTTATAGATCCGTGACTTACATGCCCAGACCCGGTGACGGCGCTCCACGCGCTGTAACCCTAATTCCTGGCGATGGAATCGGCCCTTTAGTAACCGGCGCCGTTGAGCAAGTGATGGAGGCGATGCACGCACCGGTTTATTTCGAACGCTATGAGATTCACGGCGACATGAAAAAGGTGCCGCCGGAGGTCATCGAGTCGATTAAGAAAAATAAGGTTTGTTTGAAAGGAGGATTAGCAACTCCCATGGGCGGTGGTGTTAGTTCCTTGAATGTGCAGTTGAGGAAAGAGCTTGATTTGTACGCTTCGCTCGTTAATTGCTTTAATTTGCCTGGATTGCCAACCCGCCATGAAAATGTTGATATTGTTGTGATTAGGGAGAACACTGAAGGAGAATACTCTGGTCTCGAGCACGAGGTCGTTCCTGGTGTTGTTGAAAGCCTTAAGGTAACTCTTATTTATCATTCGTTTCTGTTTTTGATTGAATTAAGAACTTTTTTGTTATAAATGAATCTGAAAATATAAAAATCACGAAAATATATGCAATTCCAATTTTGTTGGAACCAAACGGGGTCTTGCATAGTTTTTTAGAAAAATCCATATCCAATTCATATCATTTGCGAATGAATTTTCATATTCGGATCAACTACGGAGTTCAATTTTAAATAGCCAGTTTGAATTCATTAGCTTTTGTGTACTTTTATTATTTTTCAGTTGAGATTTTATTTGCAAATTCTATCAACTTTGGAACAATTTGGTCCAAGCATAACCAATTACATGGAATTAAAAATGTGAAATTCAGAACAAATTTTTATTTTTGCCAAACATCAAATTTTGTGTTTGTGAATGGATTCTGTAAAATTTTAAGGAATTCAATCATAACAAATAATTGATGTTGCACGGACACGGAAACGATAGGGGGAAACGACATTTGAAATATAATTTTACATGGAAAATGGTATTTTACATAGGGAAATGTTTCCGAATCCTTCCGTGCATAATAGCTATTAATGAATGTCAGTTTTTTTTTTTGGGTTTGTTAGGCTATCAATGGAACTATTTTGGTTTTTTATTTTTATTTTAATTTTTAAAATCTAATTACTACCAATTTGTTAGGTGATAACAAAGTTCTGCTCTGAGCGTATTGCCAAATATGCTTTTGAGTATGCGTATCTGAACAACAGGAAGAAAGTGACTGCTGTGCATAAGGCAAACATCATGAAGCTTGCAGATGGTTTGTTCTTGGAATCTTGTCGGGAAGTCTCTTCAAAATATCCTGGAATCAAATATAATGAAATTATTGTGGATAACTGCTGTATGCAACTTGTTTCAAAGCCAGAGCAATTTGATGTCATGGTATTGAATTTTTATTCAACCAATTCTGTTGTCTTTTTTTTTTTTTTTTCCTGCTCGTCTTCGTATTTTCTGTATGTGTCTCCTTATATTTGCAAGTATGGTTTTTGTTGGAAAACTGTGGTCCTATATTTGAGGTTCTAAGTTATTTAAACAATTAACAAACCCATTGATAAAGTGAATTACTTCTAGAAAAACCGATAGCACTAACATGCTCATTGTTCATTGTTCTTACTGTCTTTCTACCTGAATGTTGCAATCAAGGCAGCTGTAGGGAATGGGACATAAGTTTTGGGGATTAGATTACAGATTCCAGTAATAACTTTGGGGAAGTCAGTGAGTTAACATGTTTTTAGGTGCTGGCAAATTGAGGATCCTGATTTTAGGTGGCCATTTCTTTTCTAAAGATCTGTAGTAATTTCTAATCGGGAGAGAAACCCTTCATCCTTACTATTGCAAGGATGAGCATCTAATTAGTTTAGCTATCTTAAGAAAATGAATATTTCCAGCTTTTGACATTAGATGCTAGAGAAGGATATCCTCTTTGATGTAGGTGGCATCACTTAATAGTTAATACTAAAATTCTGGACTGTATACTGTAGGTAGCTTGTCTCATACATTTTAGTACTGAGAAGGATTTATCAAGAGAACTATTTTCTTAAAAGCTGGGAGTTAGCATTATTAGTTAGAAAAATAAAATAAGAAATGAAGAGAAAGCAAACAAAATTGTATGCTTACTGATATATTTTATGGTTTTCAGATTTCTCATTTTGGTTATGGACTCTGTCAGTATCACCCCTTTTAGTGTTTGACGAATATTCACTTGTCAAAAAAGGGGGGAAAAGGGAAAAGGATTTTAGATTTTTTTTTTATTTACTATTCATTAGAGGATTAGGATTTATTAGAATTTAATTTAGTCTCCATTTGGACAATTTTGACCTTAGTAGAATAGAATGATGTGGATTGAATTTAGAGTTGAGGCTGTGCCAAATTTGTACTGTGGAGCTCTGTGTATTGTATTATCAGCCATGATAAGGGATTGGAGAAGGATATGAAATTTACCGTTGAGGATGGTTAAAGCGTTGAGCTAGCAAGATATCAATCAGTTGGCATAAGAATCTTTCTTTTTTGTAATTTTTTCAGTGCTGTCACCAGGCCTCGCCTAGGCACAAAGGGGAGGTGAGGGGTTGGTGCTTGGTATACCTTAAAATGAGGCGCCTTCAACTAGGTGCTGCCTAGATGCCAAAGTGCAAAAAGGAGGGGCGACAGGTAGGCGAGCGACTCAAACTAATTTTGCTATTTCCCTATATAGCTACTAAAAGATTAGGTTAACAAATGTGGGGATCAAAACAAAAAGAAAGCGGCTAGAAATTGGAAAATTGGACAGCCATTAAATAATTAAGTCAAAAACTTCATACAAATATGGAAAAGAAAAAGAAAGTGGCTGGAAATTGGAAAGTTAATCTACCATACAAATATGGAAGAAAATAAGTTGCTGGAAATTGGGAAGTTGGACAGCCATTAGATAATTAGGTTAAAATCTAACCTAACCTAACCATTAAAAATAAGTACAACAAATATGTAAAAGAAAGTGGCCGGAAATTGGAAAGTTTGACAGCCATTAAAAAAATTAGGTTTAGTTAAATCTAATAGTTATGTTAAATGGTTTTATGTGCTTTTTGGAACCAATGTTTTGATGCATAAGTTCTAAATGAATGACATGGTTTTGTTCTTTAACAATACATCTAGAATTCTAAATTATAAATAACCTAAAATTCCTCACTTTACTCTGGTGAGCGCCTCTAATAGTGCCTAGTGCCTCGGGCAATGGAGGACCTTGTCGCCTTAAGGGCGCCCATCGCTTTGACATCGCTGATTTTTTTATTTGAGAATTCACTGCTAGGATGTTCGTGCCTGTTATCGCTGATTGTATTTGGCATTAATAATTGGGTTTTGCTCAAAATCTCAATGCTTGGTTTCCATAGATTGAAATAGTGAGGGAGCGAACATGAGTTCTTTCGCTGATGAGGCTCGGTTTACATTTTGCAGGTGACACCTAATCTTTATGGGAATCTTGTTGCAAATACAGCTGCAGGTATTGCTGGTGGCACGGGAGTCATGCCAGGAGGTATATCCACGAATATAATTTGTTGTAGAACTTTGTGTTTCTTTAATGTTTTTCTTTTTGCAGTTTTGGAATTAGTGATAGAAAGGCCATAATAACTTGACCAATGTATAGTTAATGCCAGGTGATTATTCCAAAGGCATCTAAATAAAGCTTCGTTTTAGTAAACTTCAATTGGTTGCTACGTTCTTTAAAATTACTTCATGGTCCATATGATTCTTTTAGGCTTCTGAGTTTTGATTAACAAAAATGAGTGTCTTCGATGGCCTTAGTTTGTCTGAGAGCCTTAGAGATGCTGCAATAATGCTGTGTGTTTTCTACAAGATATTTGTGTCAGGAATTTGGTTTTGGTACGTCAATTAGGGGCCAGCATATAAATTAGGTGCTTGCATCAACTTTAAGAAACTGACTGAGCCTGATTTGTAATCAGTGAACTTTATAGTCATTGGGTCAGTGGCCACTGGAAGTGATAGAGGAAATCCAGTTTGTTGTGGTTTATTTAAACACTAGAAACCTGCTTGAGCTTGACCCTACTTGAGCAACGATTATTAAGTATTGTCATTTTATATAAGCTATAATTGTGCTCTTGAGAATCCTTTTCTTTGTCATCCTCTCTTTTAGTTATTTCATTTCCCAATTCTTCTCTCTCTCTCTAAGCCTGTTTCATGTCTGATCTCTCAATCCTGAAATCTGGTCCTCAATTGGAATCCTTCAGTAGCTCAAACAAATATTTCTCATTTTGGCCTGCTAGATATTTGCTTAGATATGTAATAATACATATTATAATTCTTGTTTGTGAAAGTATTTAATGAATTCAAAGTTGGGTTTCTGATTGCATGAGATTTTTACCGTTAATTGAAGCTTGATTTCTTGATGAGTATCTGAGGGCCTATGATTTGATATATTGTAGGGAAACAAAAATGCATGGACTCAGTTTCTATAAGCAAATTTGCATTTTCTTAAATGTATTTTGCAATTGTTCTCACACTTGATTTCCTTCAGTTCAAGTTGAGAACTCTATGCTATGTTTAAATGATGTTGATGCTAAGGGTTTGATTCAGAATTGTTGATACTTGAGTGTTTATACCCTATCCCCAAATAAAGTTGCATGCATGTGCTCAACTTGATGAAACTCCTATAATTTCATGGTTTTGGCGCCCTAAATTCAGAATCCGATTGCATCATTTCAGGCCACCATTTGATGTACAATCCATCTGATCTGATCCATGTACAACCTTTCTAATAATGCTGAGCTCAAAATCAAATGCTTCCTAGATCTTTGGAGCATTTGATTTTTTTTTCATGGGCTGCATTAATAAAATCTTTCCTGAACTTTAGTGCAAATATTTTCCTAGAGCTTGGAATGTAATGTCTTATACAAGTCTTGGGAAATTAATGTCTAAGATTGAAGATAGCATATGTACTTGTTCGCTGTCCTTTACAATTGCACCTGTCACTAGCAATTAGAACAACTCTAAACAAGATTAACGTTTTATTGAGTATAAGAGGCATACAGAGTATTGGTCTTAGGTAGGAGATATAATATGGGCAGGTTTTGATTTGGAAATGATTATAAATGCTTTTGCGAAATTCAACTTGAAACTGCTGTTTATCTGTTCTGGAGTCTGTTATGGCTAAAACCTACAGAAATATATCTTATGTGCTATTTCTTATAGATTTTATCTACATATTTCATATGCTCTTTTCTGGTGAACTTCACCATAATGCCAAACTTACCCTAAATCATATATCAACTCCATCCATCCAAAGTTTGATATAGTCATCTTCTCAAAAATTTTGATATAGTCATTGATGCATTGTAGATAAACGCGCATGTTTGTACGGAGTTTGTTATGGCTAGAACCTATAGAAAGTTATCTTAAGTGCTATTTCTTATGGGTTTTTATCTACATATTTCATATGATAAACGCTCATGTTTGCACAGAGGGTTGAGAATCTACAGTATTATTTGCAATTTTCTCTTACAAATGTTTCCCTGCCCTTTTGTTTCCTCGCGAACAGGAAGAGTAAATGAGAATTTTGCATAATTTGTTTCTTAGACAATTTCTCATTCAGAATTGCTTATATTGCCAAAAAATGGGTGCTGATATTGCAGGCAATGTTGGTGCTGATCATGCTATTTTTGAGCAAGGTGCCTCAGCAGGAAATGTGGGCAATGAGAAAATAGTGGAAAAGAAAAAGGCAAATCCAGTGGCGCTGCTTCTCTCATCTGCTATGATGCTCAGACATCTTCAGTTCCCTTCATTTGCAGATCGATTAGAAACTGCTGTGAAACGGGTAATTTTAGAGGGAAAGTATCGAACGAAAGACCTAGGAGGAACAAGCACTACCCAAGAGGTTGTCGATGCAGTCATAAGTGCTCTAGACTGATCGAGTAGATACTCATTTAGCTGCAGACCTTACTAAATCATTTGCAGAGCCAAACATGATATTCTTTATGACACTTCTATTTCCAACATTTCCTCATTGCTGCTTTCACCGTTGAGATCATCATTTCCTTTTTTGTTTAAATAATCTCAAATGGAGATATGACAAAAATGCATTTGTTAATCGAGTTAAATACCTGTATAGGGAGGAGGTCAAATTCTGTGTTTGCTGCAATTATCAAGTTCACCTTTATATTTGAATTAAGTGAAGTCATGACCATATTCGAGGGAAGTGGATCTTGAATATGGTTTTTTGGTATTTTTTTAGCTTTTTCACTTTCCTGTTCAGTGAAGGATTGTGATGCCCGAGGATTTTTGTGAAACTGTGTTTCTGTTTTCTTGCATGTTTAGCATATTGGGGATAGAGAAAATCCTGTCAAAATAATAAAATGACAATTAGTAACCAAGTACTGATTCTTAGGTCCTTGTTTGGATTGATGGATTTCAATTTCATGGATGTGTACAATCTCTTGTTTGGTATAGGTTCATTTTATGAATTTTTTGGCCAAATTACTCCAAAACTTAGATGAATAGTGTCAATTTGCCCATTAGTCTACGGGTCAAAATTTTAGATTTTGAGTTCGAGCTGGATTTACATTTACATTCCTACTTACAAGCATGCTTTAAGAATTTTTCTAATGTAGTATAGAATATTTCCCAAATATTCATCAATAAGGTGATATATTAATCAACAAGTCCATCAACGAGAAAGAAAAAATTAATCAAATCCAAACACAAACTTAATTTTCATATATTTATATAAAAAAATAAAAACAAGAAATATTGATTAAAAGAAAGAAAAAGAATGAAATGGCAACAAAAGGAAAGACAAATTTAAAAAGGCTTTACAAATAGATCTGAAAATAAAGAGAAGACAGATACAGAAGAAGAGAGAAAGAGAAACTGAAAATCAAACTCTAAGGGGCAAAAACGCAATAGTTTCCCAGTAAAAGAAAGAGGCAAAGAGCTCTGGCAATTTAGGGTTTTAGCTAAATTTAACAAAATCTATTCATCAGCTTGTCCCTTTCTCCTTTGTGTAATTTACCTTATAATATATATAATTTATATTTATAATCATTGACTATTTACATTCTAATTTTAATAATAATAATATAAAAAAAGCAGTATTCCTTCAAATTATTCAACATCTATAATTTAAAAAAAAACATTTATTTAAAAAATAAAAAATAAAAACAATAAAAAGCTTCATATTTAGTTTTTTACTATAGTAAAAATAAGCTAAAGTAAATGATTCAACCAGTAACTTCTTGTCATGTCTAATAAATTCTAGGTCCTACTAATAATAAATGACATTGGCTAAATAATTATTGTTCCTGAATATTTAGGTTTCAGGGTGATTTAGTAAATAACAACAAATGAAATTCAAATTATTACGAAATAACTATAATATGAAATTCAATTGAAATCTGCATTTCAAATTGCATTGGAATGAATTTCCATAACTGTCTTAGAATCCATACGTATAGAATACAAAGTTTGATGATATCTATATATATTAGATAGCTCTTTTATTGGTGGTCACAAAGTAATTCAAAAGTTAAGCACTTGGTTTGGTTTAATTTTGTTGAATTAGGCAACATGATCCAAATCTTCAGAGCTCCTTTGATTCAAACCAGTTCAAACCGATTTGGTTTAGATTTGCATAAAAAATCTCGAGTCTTCTCTCATTTTTCTGGGGATTTTGAGAAAGAATCATTGAAATCCATGGAGGGTCTTATTCATTGCTCTGTAAATTACGTTCCTTTATCTCCTATAAGCTTCTTGGAACGAGCAGCTAAGATATATGGAGACAGGAAATCTGTTATTTATGGTTCTTTGGAGTACAGTTGGAGTGAAACCTATAACCGTTGTCTTGGGCTGGCTTCTGTCTTGACACAGTTGGGAATTTCTAATGGCGATGTGGTGAGTTCATTTCATTGTCTTTTCTTGAAAATTATCATTTTATATCTTATCAAAAAGGAAATGTTTCTATAGTGTTGTCTAAAATTTTTATGACTGAAATATGTGAAATTTGATTTAAGAAAGCATTTTTGGTTAACTATAGTTAAATAATAATTGTTCGAATTCCTTCCATAAACTTAACGAGCTAAGTAATTTATTTATGATGCTCATTTAACAAAAAAAAAAAAAAAATTGAACTTAAACTTCATTCGAGTTGGATGAATTATAATTTTTTTTGATAAATAAATTATAGATGAGCTAATTTTAAAGTTTGAACCGGAAACCTATTAATAATTTTAAAAAGTAAATAATATAACTGCAATGAAATAAAATAATTAATTTTTAATTTTTTGGAGGGAAATTACAGCGAAATACATTTAACTATATAAAAATGATTAGCTCAGACGTTTTATTGTAAATATTTTTCTTTATAAACTTGAAATAAAAAAATTAATATAATATTCATCACAGCAAATATAATTTTCAGCACATAAGAACAGTAATAGATTTTTCATGTCAGCCAAAGGACTTGAACTTTGTATTACATCATCCATGATTTTATCTCTTATCTTACATGCTTCGGCAGTTCAAAGACTCTGTTGACAGTGTTACGTCTCCAATCCCAGAGGAAAGCTTTGCTTTGTGTTTCATTTTCTCGTATTTGCCACTGGAGTCTGCTACCTGTTTGTTTAAGTTTCTCTGTTACCCACAAACATGAACCACCTTTTCAAGAACAAATCCTATTATTTTTACTGTACTCGTTTCATTTCCTCTAGTTTCAACCGGTTTCTTTTCAATTTCCCACAAAATTCCCGCGTTTTGTCTCATTTTCCTGGGGATGTTGAGCCTGAATCATGGAAAACTACGGAGGGCCTTGTTCGTTGCTCTGCAAATTTCGTTCCCTTGTCTCCTATAAGTTTCTTGGAGAGATCAGCTAAGGTGTATAGAGACAGGAAATCTGTTGTTTATGGTTCTGTTGTGTATACATGGAATGAGACTTATAAGCGTTGTCTTAGCCTTGCTTCTACTTTGACCCGATTGGGAATTTCCAGAGGTGATGTGGTGAGTTGATTTTGATTGAGCTGCTTTTTTGTACTGTTTTAGGAGAAATTTGCTCTTCTGGGTTGGCTTTAATTAATAAAAAGGTTTTGATTTTTATTCTAGTTTTTAGATTACTGCCATTGACATTTGATCATTATATTTTGATTTTGATTGTTTTCGAGTTCATCTAGATTTTCTTCTCAAATGACTCAATCTGGTGGATATTCTATACACTGGACCGGATAAATCCCCTTCATTTACTGGTGGATCAGCAGCCTTCATTCTTCTTTGCCATTAATATTTTAAATCATTCTCTACACTTCTTTTCACCCTTTTTGTACTTTTTTTAAATCTCTACATCAAAATTCAAAACAACCATTGATCATCTTTCTTCTATTATTTAATTCATTGATAAGATTGAGTAGGATTTGGTCGATGAAGCTTAGGTCAGTTGGGTTAATCCATTGGATGTTACGTAAACTATCATGCATTTTTAGTTTATTGTTTTGTTGAATTTGAATTGGCTCAATAGTCAATACACAAACTGACAGCTGAACTTAAAAAAAAAAAAAAAAAAAAAAATAGTGACAGTTCTAACTTTTAGATTAACCCTTGAATGCTTCAATTATTAAAAATTATAATGTATTGATATTTTAAATCTAAAATTTCATATGTTAAACTTTGTTTTTATAAAATTTAGATGTCAATTTATAATTTCTGCATTTATGAGTTTATCAATTTGCTTCAGGGGGAAAACCACTAGCTCGTGAAATAAGTTTGTTCTCCAGATTGTTTAACCATTTATGCTGTAGAAACCCTACAAAATGGGATACGACAAAAACATTGAAAATTTCAAGCCTTTTAAGATAGAGTTGTTTATATTATCTATTGGTGTACAGAAAAAAAAAAAAAGAAAAAGAAAAAGAAAAGGGAGGCGACTTTGTTGTTTTCTAACTGTTTTCCTGGAGTAATTGCTAGTATTTGTTTATCTTGTCTGTTTGTGCGTGTTCAAATATTGAAAATGCTGTTTTACTGAGTCTATACTTAAATATATCAGCATTTAATATTAGAAAGAAACATTAACGCAGGTTGCTACTTTGGCCCCTAATGTTCCAGCAATGTATGAGCTGCATTTTGCAGTCCCAATGGCAGGAGCTGTTCTTTGCACGCTTAATACACGCCATGATGCAAATATGGTTTCTGTTTTGTTGAAACATTCAGAAGCCAAGATCATTTTTGTAGACTATCAATTATTTGATGTTGCTAGTAAAGCACTTGATCTTCTGGCAAATACAGAAACAAAACCACCTATAATGGTCTTAATTTCTGAATCTGATGGCCCGATGCTCTCTGGCTTTACTTCAAACACTTATGAGTATGAAAGTCTCTTGGAAAATGGAGATAATGCATTTGAGATTAGACGACCGAGAACTGAGTGGGATCCAATCAGCATAAATTATACTTCCGGCACAACTTCACGACCCAAAGGAGTTGTTTATAATCACAGGGGTGGATATCTCAATTCTCTTGCTACAGTTTTCCTTCATGGGATGGGAGCAATGCCCGTTTACCTTTGGACTGTGCCTATGTTTCACTGCAACGGATGGTGCCTTACTTGGGGAATTGCAGCTCAAGGTGGCACTAACATATGCCTCAGAAAAGTCTCTCCAAAAGGCATTTTTGACTGCATAGCAGAGCACAAAGTGACACACATGGGAGGAGCTCCAACTGTATTGAACATGATTGTGAATTCTCCGGTTTGTGATCGAAAACCACTTCCTCACAAAGTGGAAGTAATGACTGGGGGTGCGCCACCACCCCCTCAAATCATTTTCAAGATGGAAGAGTTGGGTTTTGGTGTATCCCACTTGTATGGCCTTACAGAAACTTATGGTCCAGGAACTTATTGTGCATGGAAACCTGAATGGGATTCTCTGTCTCATAATGAGAGAGTAAAGTTGAAAGCTCGACAAGGAATTCACCATCTTGGTTTAGAGGACGTTGACGTAAAAGATCCTATCACTGAAGAAAGTGTACCGGCCGATGGTAAAACATTAGGAGAGATTATGTTCAGAGGAAACACTGTAATGAGTGGGTACTTCAAAGACTTGGAAGGAACAAAGGTAGCTTTCAAAGGTGGATGGTTTCGAAGTGGGGATCTAGCTGTGAAACATTCTGATGGTTATATAGAAGTAAAGGACCGGTTGAAGGATATTATAATTTCTGGAGGAGAAAATATAAGCACAGTTGAAGTAGAAACAGTTTTATACGGCCATCCTGCAATTCTTGAAGCTGCAGTAGTTGCAAAACCAGATGATCACTGGGGACAAACCCCTTGTGCATTTGTGAAGCTAAAAGAGGGATTTGATGCAACCGAGCAAGATATAATTAAGTTTTGCCGAGATAAATTGCCTCATTATATGGCTCCTCGAACTGTCATTTTTGAGGATTTGCCAAGAACCTCAACTGGGAAGGTTCAAAAATTTATTCTGAGGGAGAAAGCGAAGGCTATGGGCAGCCTTTCTTGAGAAAATGTATCAAATTGTGTAAAATATATCAAATAACATATTGAGTTTAAAATAAACGAAACTCGATTCAACTTTAGATGATTGATTTACATCTATATTAAAAAAGTTATTTTAAATTTTAAGTGGAGAAATTTTTGAATTTTATCTTTTAAGCCACATAAACAAACTATTAATAAATTTTTTTGAATTTTACTTCTATTATAAAGAAGTTCAACGTAAAAATTCAAAAGCTTAAATAGCCAAAATATTAAGGTCTCGTTTGGTTGGGATAAGTAAACGGAGGAAGTTGAAGTTTCCAAGAAATATAGATTTTGAGCATGTTTAGTTGGCACAAATTGTGTAATTTCTGGAGACTTAAAAATAAAACTCCCCCGCCGTTTACTTCCCCTGCTCACCCATAGGAAGTGGAGTTCCTGTACTTGTGATTCAACACATGCTCTTTCCTTATTAAGCTTTTTTAGAGAATTATTATTCTTATTTTGTGTGTAATTATAACATTAACCAAATAAATAAAATTATAATAATATTTTGTACAACATGTAATTAAAAGGTTATATTGATTACAAGCAAGTGGATCATATAAAACGAGTTTTATTAAATTTTTTTAATGAAATATTTCAATTAAAATTTTTTGAATGAAATATTTCAATTATTATATATAATAGGGTATTTTTGTCATTTACAATCTCACATTTCATTAACCGAATTTTACTTTCTGGAAATTCAATGTATCAATCAAATACAGTCCCACTCAACTTTTCGGAAAGTAATTTTTTTAAAACTCTACTTACTTGGAAGTCAACTTTCCAGGAAATAGATCTATGCTAAGTTCCAAATAGATATTTTATTCCTATGAAATTCAATGACGTTTTGGTTTCAATGTAAAAGTCAAAGAGATCTGTACAAATCTTGAAAGCATCAGCGATTCCAGGGGGTCTCCCACCAATATTAACCCACTTTTAAACAATCGAGTCAGACACCGAGTCATTCACCGTGACTCGCTTGATCCACCCATCTTGACAGCTCGTGTAAATCAGCCCCGACTTGCTGTCATATGCTATATCTTCGGGTCCCTTTATCCAAAAGTTCTGATCTTTCAAGGACATGACTATTTTGCATCAACACATTAGGGGGCTGAGTCAACTCGTGGATGGGAATAAAAGCTGGGTCGAACGAGTCTATTTGGTAAATAAGTATAGCAGCTATAACAGGAGATATTATTGAAAAGGCAATAGTGAAAGAAAGGCATGGTCAACTCTTTCCTGATATGTTATGATATGATTTTGTTGGATTCATATTTTCTGTGGTAGCAATAGGTTGGAGATGCGTGTCAAATTGAAGAGTTTTAGGCCTTGTTTGGAAGTGACAAGTGAACTCGGAAACTTCAACTTTTGGAAAAGTAATGAATTTGATCATGTTTTATTTCCACAAATAAAGAAATTCTTATGAGGAAATTATTTCCTTTCCTCAATCTAAGGAAGTGCATTTCCTAAAAATTTGATAATCTCCAGTTTGTCCTTTCCTATTTGATGTTACTGCTCAACAGTTGAAAGCCATTAGAGCTTCTGGAAGTTCGGTATTTGGCTTAAGATGATTTGGATGCATGCAAATATGATCATATTGGTCTATTCAACCATGCGAGGAGTGAAAGCTTTCAAGTTCGAGTTTTCTTGATCACAGTTATTTTTATCAATTTGGTGAGCCAAAAGAGAGTTATTCCTGTTGTGTAGCCCGGAATATTATTTCCGCCTATAAAAGCCTCTAATGAATTAAAAAAAAAAAAAAAAGAGATCATGTTGCACTTCACATGATGCCCATGCTTGTGGAAACAATCCAACCTCTTAACAGCCCTGGTAAGTTAATTTCATTTGTTAATTTACTGAACTCTTCCACAAACACAAAACTTTTGTAATTAATTAAATTAATTGTAATATTTTCTATGTTCATTTACGACAATATTTTGTTTATTATTATGTTAAAAAAATTTTTGTATTTGATTATAAGGTGAGTGAAATGGTGGCAAATATATGTGAAATGCGCTTCGTAATATTTTTTTCACTAAATTATTTCAATTATTATATTTAGGTGAAATTAAATTAAACGCGGCAAAAACATCATACTATTACTATATTCAATGAGAAATGTTTGCTAGACAACTCTGACAATTTCTATAACATTTGCATAGTGTAAACACATTTTTTGAAAAAGAAAAAGAGGATTACTAGATGTTTTAGTCATTGCCTCTGTAAGCTCGGATAACTAGTCAGGTGTTGATGGCCCGATTGAGGACAACCCATAGGGCGCACCAACCCTCTGAGCACTGATGAGAGACATTAGTATAGCATTAATCTACACAACTTAGGTATTGGCAAGTGCAGGATACTTGGCCAAATTTAGACGAATAATATAGGGATAGGTGATAGAACCACAGTATAGATGATTTCCAATTTTTACACTACTAGAAATCAATTTTAACTCAGGATCATAGTAATGGGAAATCAGTTTCCCTTCCAAATCCACCACAAAAACTCCTCCATTTTTTCCTGTATCACCTATATTTCCTTTGTGCTTCAAAACAATTCCTGCAAGCTTTCGGACAAAAGGATATTTGAATACTGCCTTCCAAAATGTTGTGATTTCCTGTCAAATTGATCAAAATTACTAATCTGCTCAAGTTAATTTAACAATTACTTTAAATATATAAAGATATTATACCATGGGTAATGCAATCCAGAAGTGGCCATGTCCATCATAATGGATATTGTCTGGCATTCCAGGCAAATCAGTAAATTTTTCCAAGCTTCCTTTTTTATTGCCTTTTATGTAATATTTTCTACACCTCCTCCTGTAGTGAACAAGTCCAAACCAGGTTTTTAAAGTCAAATTCAATATATAAAGGTGTAAGTAAGCCGAGTCAAGCTTGAACTTGACGAGCGCAAATCTCGGCTCGGAAATCAACAAGCCTGAAAATTTTAAATTCAAGCTCGATTTGAGCTCGACTTGAGGCTCTTAGTTCAATTCAAAAAATTTTAAGTTTGAGCTCGGCTTGAGACTCGAGACTTGAGTAACCTATTATACATATGTATATAAAAAAACTTGATAAGGCTCGACAAACTTTTAAGCTGAACTTTATTAGGTTCGAGCTCAGATCATTTGCTAAATGAGGAGGCTTGAGATTAAGTTTGAGCTTGATTCGAGCTGAACTTTTTCGAATGCAAACAGTTCGCGAGCTGACTTAGCTAATTTACACTCCTAACAATATATTAACAAAAATCTAAGTATATGCTTGCATTACAAAAGTTTAAAGGTTGAACCAAAAAAATTATTTGAAACAAATAAATATTTTAATTATTTTATTAGACTAGCAAACAATCTAGTCATAACTTTATATGTAATACTTGAATATGATTCAATCTATTGATTGACCTACTCAAGTTCGAGTTCGATTTAGTTAAAATTGAAGCAAGTTTGAATAACTCCTAAAGTAACTCGACTCGACTCAATTAAACTTTTAGAATTCTCATTAGAAGCTAAGTTTAATACCAAAAGATTTTAGAGAACAATTACTTACATGGAAGTTTCACAGAAGATTAAAGAGTCTTGATCGGGAGAAATTGCAAGTCCATTGGCAAAATATAGGTCACTGACCAAAACTTTGGTGATTCTGGTTGCAGGATTATAGCTCAATACCCTACCGTGGGGCTTACCCTCCAAAACGTCCCACAAATGGTCATGAAAATTGTACTTATAAGAAGCATCTGTAAAATAAATAATGCCATCTTCTGCTATATCTACACCATCTGTAAGTTTGAATTTCAGACCCTCTGCCTCATCTGTTAATAGCTCTATTTCACCATCTCTACTAATCTTTAGCAATCCCTATATATTGCACATCAACATTAATTTGGTAAATATCAAAACATTCTTGAGATTAATTATTTTTTTTTCCCCTAATTTCATGGTTAGCATTTCTAGACTAATGCGTTTATCATAAACACTTATGTGGAACTAAGCTACTGTTTGTTTCCGAAAAAAATAACTTACTACCTCCGTTCCTAAATACTCATCACATTTGTGGTTTGAAGGAATAATAATTTTTTTTCATATTTACCCTAAGTGTATGACCAACAATTACTATTTCAATTCCCGAAAATTTGATTCTTAGACATATTAAATTAAGGATAACATAGTTAATTTACTCAATAATTTAGTATATTCCATCCGTTTAAAAAACAATAGTCCGTTTTTCCTTTTTGATTTGTCTAAAAATATAGTCCACCTTCCTTTGTACATTATAGTTAATTTTTAAATTGTCTATTATACTCTTATTAAATTTTATCTTATTTTCAATTACCTCATTAATTTCTTGCTTATTACTCACTCTATTCCAAAGTATAAGTCGTTTTTAGATAATTATTTTGTTTCAAAATATAAGTCGTTTTGAGCATTTTAATGAGTAATAAATGACGTTTTTTCAATGTTACTATTATTTGCATTAAATACAATAAATATACTTTTATAAATAACTATTGATTTTGAGATAAAAGATAATTTAGTCAAGTTATCTTGGTTTTATTAGAATTTACGTGAATTAATTGTTTTCTTAATATTTGTACAACAACGATTTATATTTTGGGACAAAAGGAGTATTTCAATATAATAATAAAATTATCCTTTAACCACGATAATTACTACCGTAAAGAAATGCAAAGAAATATCAACGCAAATGAATTCGTTTTAATGATTTTTTTACGTTAAATTTTTTTATGGGCACATATTTTATATACACACGACAAATTGGTAGTATGTATAAGATTTTGTCTTCAAATACTGACCTTGTAGGCGTCAGCAACAATTACATCGTTATCTTTTCCCAGGACGAGTCCAAGTGGTCTACCACCAGTGTTAACCCAGTTCTCCACAACCGAGTCAGACACCGAGTCATTCACTGCGACTCGTTTTATCCACCCATCTGCACACGTTGTATAAATGACTCCTGATTCGCTATCGTATGCTATATCTTCCGGTGCCTTCAACTGCCCAACACCAAGAAATTCTGAGCCTTGAAGAAGGCGACCAATCTTCATAGAAGCCTCCGGTGGCGGGTCAGTCAACTCGTGGATAGGCATAGGAGCTGGATCGAACGAGTCAAGCTGGAAAATGAATATAGCAAGCAGAACAGGAGCTAAGATTGAGAAAATAATAAAGTAAAATGGCCATGAATGAGATGTGGTGTTTGCAGGCATTTTTAGTTTCTGAGAGAGAATGTATTTGAAACCATAGACGGAGCTATTAATACTACACGTAGGATCCTAATTAGTAACGTTGAATATTAAATATTAAATTAAAAAAATTGAAAGTTTAGATATTTAATTGTTATAATTTTCGTTCAAACGCTAAAATAAAAAAAAAAAAGTATATGCACTAAAATTAACGTTATCTCCTTATCTGCCGGTTGCTTTCAGATAATGTGTGAGTTGATTTTGAGTTAATCCACTCTATGAAAACAAGAATGACAGGCCGACAAGGAGCTTTCGCGTTGAAAGTTGATATTTTCAAAGCTTATGACAGAGTTAATTGGTGCTACCTACAGGCTGTTATGCAGGGCTTGGGTTTTAGCCAGCGTTGGGTTGATTTGATCATGTTGTGTGTTTCATCTGTTAAATACTGGGTTGGAGTGAATGGGGATGAGGTTGGCCCAATTATTCCAGAACGAGGGTTGAGACAAGGTTGTCCATTATCGCCCTATCTATTTGTTCTTTGTGCTGAAGGACTGTCAAAGCTGTTTTGTAAGTCTGAACGAGAAGGTCGTCTCACAGGCTGTAGAGTCTCGAGAGCTGCTCCCCAGTTATCTCACTTGTTATTTGCGGATGATAGTTTGTTCTTCTTTGAGACCTCACAGACTCAAGCTCTGGAGATTAAAAATATTCTAGCTACCTATGAAGCAGCTTCAGGTCAAGCAGTTAATTGGCAAAAATCCGGTATTTTTTTCAGCTCTAACACTTCTGAATTGGATAAGACTGCTGTTACAGGTGTTTTTAGTGTGATTGCTCCTTTGAACCATGGACGATATCTTGGCCTGCCATCGTTAATTGGTAGGGAAAGGAGACGTGTTTTTTCGTTCTTGAAGGATCACGTGAGGAAGTTGGTCAGTGGTTGGAACCAGAAACTCCTATCCAAAGCGGGTAAAGAGGTACTCATAAAGGCTGTAGCACAAGCTATCCCTTCATTCTGTATGAGTTCTTTCCTTATACCGGTATCTATTTTAGTGGAGCTTCAGCGACTAATGAATTTCTATTGGTGGGGTGGGAAGATGAGATGGTTGAGTTGGGAACGGCTTTGTGTAGCGAAGGAAAATGGAGGTTTGGGTTTTAGACATTTACAAAGTTTCAATCTGGCCTTATTAGGAAAGCACTGTTGGAGGCTTTTACACACTACAAACTCTCTCTTTTATAGCTCTTTCAAATCTAAATATTTCCCAAGTGGGAATTTTCTTGGTGCAGGTGTTGGCCGTAATCCAAGTTTTGTATGGAGAGGGATTTGTGCAGCCAAAGATGCTATATGTTCTGGTTTTCGATGGAGAATTGGAGATGGTCAATCAGTTAATGTCTGGACCGAACCGTGGCTATTGAGGGATAATCAGTTTCGGGTTCCCTTACCTATTCTTCCTGGCTTTGAGCATATACGGGTTTCCAATCTTATTTTGACACATGGGGCACATGCTTGGAACTTGCCACTGATACATGGTCTTTTTAATCCTTCAATTGCTTAAATTATTACTTCTATTCCTTTAGCTGCAAATGTTCAGGACTACATCCTTATATGGCATTGGACAGATTCTGGGATATACTCTGTGAAATCTGGATACAGAATAGTAGCATCTCAATATGTGGATACTGAAGATGCTTGGCGGTCGCGTTTCTGGAAAACTCTTTGGTCACTTCAAATTCCGCCGAAAGTGAGGCATTTTCTCTGGAGATGTTGTCGTGACATCCTGCCAGTTAAAGCAACTTTGGCAAGAAGGGGACTGGAGCTTGATACAGGATGTGATTACTGTGGTACTACTGAAACATTAGTCCATGCTCTCGTTGAGTGTCCGAGAGTAAGCTTTTGTTGGCAATTTTTTGGTATTCGGCTGAGTATTGGGAATTTTCCAACTTTCTTACAACTGTTGGAACATTTACATCATGTGTGGGAGAACGAATTTTTTGAGAGCTTCGTTATGGGACTATGGAGTGTTTGGTTGAGCCGTAATGCGTTGAAATGGAATCAAGAGGAAGAAAGACCTTATCATGTGGTTACTCGTGCCAGAAGTATGCTCGTATCTTGGAAGAAAGCCCATCTGAAGTTGCCAGGTTCAGGTACAGGTACAGGTACTCCTGCAAGTCGAATTTGGTGTCCGCCACCTGTCGGCACTCTTAAAATAAATTTTGATGCAACTCTTCTCCCCTTTGTCGGCTATGGAGCCGTTGGTGCAGTAATTTCAAATTGCAATAGCGGGTTTGTATCAGCAGCAACGTCTTCCTTGCAAGGTTGTTTTTCTCCTGCAGTAGCAGAAGCTCAGGCGTTAAGAATAGTGTTGTCTTGGTTGCTGTCAGGCTACTCCAGCTTGAAGATTCAGATTGAGACCGATTGTCTGCAAGTTTTCTGTGCTATGAGAAACTCTGTCCAAGATTGGTCTGAGTTTGGAGTTGTTATTTCTGAATGTAAGCTACTGTTAGTCCAATTGCCAAATGTCACGTTGGTTTGGATTAGAAGACAAGCTAATGATATAGCTCATGTTTTGGCTAAATCAGTTCCTCGTGGGGCTTGTTTTCAAACTTGGAATATTGTGCCCACTTGTATTGCTCGTTTTTTTTCTCTTAATAATATATAAACCAATATTAAATGTAAAAAAAAAAAAACGTTATCTCCTTATCTGCCTTAGCCATTTTAACTGGAAATTGTCGTATATATATATTCTAGTTTATAGAGTCTTTTGTAAGGTCATTAAAATTTGATTAAAATAGAAAAATTGATCTAATTCGGTTTTTTCATTTGGTTATATAACATATGCTTTTCGAAAACCGATCAGAATTAATTAAACCGAAGAGTTTAGTTCAATTCCAAATAAAGTTGGGTATGGTTTCAATTTAAGAAAAAAAGGAAATTCCTTTTGAGAACCGTTTGCATACCCCTTGTCTTTTGCTATTGTCGCTAGAAGATGATTGATTGATTCAATTTGAATGCAATTTGCTTTTGTTGGTTGTGGATGAACAATTACTATTAACTTGAGCCTGAATTGCTAAATTTCAAATATAAATGGCTTAATTGACTGCAAGTAGAAGTGATGGGCTTAATTGTTTTCGTCAATAAGTTGAGGGACTTATCAGAAATTATGGCCAAATTTAAATTATCATTAGAAATAGGATAAATGACAAATTTGATGCCTTAGCTTTTTAAAAATTTTCAATTTGGTGTATGAACTGAAAATGAGTTTCTCGACTTTTTAAACTATGCAATCAGGTGTTTACCGATGAATTGACAACTGGAAATATGAATCATCAAGTGGCTCAGTGACCCACTTGAGCATAATCACATACTGATATGACATGACACATCACTGATGACCGGTTCAAAGAATAAAATAACACGGCAATTGTTGTGAATTTACCCCTTTGCTCTCACTTTCAATAGCTCGTTAAAGGTTTTGTCAGTTGCATTGAAAATGAATTTCTCTTCCATCGATTATGGCTCACTGGACTTCAATGTTGTCTCTGCCCAGCAAATTTCAAGATTTTGTCATCAAAAAAATATTAAAAATCCTAAAAATTCCAAGCAATTAAAAAATCAAAATAACTAAATAATTGGCCTCAACCTTATTATTTTTAAATTTTCAGATTATTAAAATAAACAAAATATATATTTTCTACTAGAATTTTTGATTCCATAATCAATGAACAAAAAATGAAAAACCAAAACTGTGACATCCTACTGAGTCGAGTCATTTCATAGAGTCGAGTTGAGTCGGGCCGAACCAAACCCGGTTGGGGTAGAATGGGATTATAAGTGGACTTACTTGAATGAGAGAAAAAGATCAAAGTATAAGGGTTAGGATTTACTTGCATTAAAAGATCAAGCTTGGGTATTAAGTTGTAACCTGTTGACTATTGAGGTACCATTTAGTAAGTTTCACATATAAATTCATTGATATTTTGATGGCCTACCCGTGATAACCATTTCACTTTCCCATTTTCATCTTTATCTTCATCTCCTTCGTTTCCCTTCCTTTCTCCATCCATTTTCATGGTAGTTAAGCATTAAGGCAACCTCTATTTTCTACAAGTAAGTAGAATTTCTTGAAGCTTTATGTTATTCAACCTCTAATTGAGTTATATTGTAGATAAGTTATAAGAATTCTGATGTGTATAGGAGAAGTGAGTTCAAAGATTGTAGAAAAAGGAAGCTAAAGAAGAGCTCAAGCTTTTTGGAGTGAAGGTTTGATATCTCTTGGCATTTACCATTTTCTTTGCATGAGACTTTGTGTGGTGTGTTGATAATGAGATAATATGTTGCTTAATGTTGAGTGAGAGGCCTGGAAATGGTGAGAAAACATGGGATGAACTGAATAAATGAAGTAGATATTGAGTTATGCTGAAACAGGTTTTGCTGGAAAAAGAACCAGTGACTTCACCTTGATTTTGACCCTATTTAATGATGGAATTAGGAAGTGTCATAGAAGAATTATTTGTTCCTCTATGTGTTAGCTTTACATGGGTTTTTGAATCACCCAAATCGGAGTTATATATTGAGAGATATGACCAAAAGAGTACAGACTGCGCAGGCTGGAAAACACGTCGCGCGCTCGCGAATTTCATTTGCGCGCTCGCGACTTGTGCCTGGAAACTCTTTGACTCTCATTTGGTGCTTTTCGCGCTCGTGACTTTCATTGCGCGCTCGCGAATTTGGCTTGGAAACTCACTGACTCTCATGTGTGCTTCTCGCGCTCGCGACTTTGCAAGGCGCGCTCGCGACTTGTGTTTTTATGCTCTTTTGGACTTCATTTTCTATGCAATTGTATTCCTTTGCTCAACTTGTATGCCTCCAATCATTTTAAAACAAAAAGACAACATTAGAACATGTATCAAAACAACCTGCAAGCATGCAAATGATGTGAAATCAAGTAAACATTATGATTTATGAAGTTATGAAGCTATTAATATGATGTTGTGTTATACTATTGACATACCAACATTATGCTCCATTGAGGTTAGGTAGAAACCATGTAGATAAGGCTATGTCGCGACATAGGATAGCAGATCTGCACCCCATACAGTTTGGTACTCCGGCTAAAGGCCGTCGAGTGGATATGATTATATATGGGCCATAGCAGCCAAGCATACAGTTTCATCCAGTTTCATACAGTTTTTCTTATCACTTCGGTTTCACTATAACCTTATGGAGCCATATAGATATCTTGACTTAACATTGCATAAATCATACAGTATAATAAACAGAAAGAAAGACCATCAAGTTAAAAGGAAAGTATCATGATATGTGTGCTTATATGTGCCATATGTGTTTACATGGTTCTTTCTACACATGTATGTGCTTAATTGTTTCTTTTTATGTTGAGATATCCACTGAGCTTTATTTGCTCAGCGAGTTACCTGTTTAACTCGCAGGTTTTGAGACTAGACCGTAGAGAGTCAGCTTACAACTGCTGCAGTTCATCTGTAGAAGACTCAGTCTTCAGGGTAGCTACTCCTTTGGATGTGTATCTTTTGTCTATCCTTTTCATGGCATGTACAGGGCACACAGTTGGGCCCATTCCATTTTGAAACTAGTATCATGTCTTGTAAATATTAAGTACATTATTAATGAAACTAGTATCAGCATGATATTATATTCAATATACATTATGATTTCAGCATGTTAGGCCATAAAGTCAACCAGTTTGTAGCGTCTCGGTTCGGTTCATTCGGGTTAACGGGTGGACTGGGAAGGGATGTTACAAAAACCATCTTAGCAATTCAAAATTATAAGTTAAATATGTTATAATTTCTTTAAAACAAAAACGTTAAATTCCAAAAGTTAATATTGAAAGGAAATGAAAAGGTGGAATATGGAGCCAAAGAACCAATACAAGAAAGGCTTATGGACGGAGGAAGAAGGCAAGATCCTCATGGACTATGTAAACCTTCATGGAAAGGAAAATGGAATACATTTCAAGCAAGACAGGTTATTATCATTGCTTTATCCCATCTAAATAGACAGCGCTTCGATTTCTTTGAAATTTTGAATTGTGGAAGCTTTTTCAGGTCTTTGGAAGACAATTGGGAGTGTGTTGGGGGAGAGCAGCGGAAAAGGAGGAGGAGGATAGCCGCAATGTCTAGGAAGAGAAAGAAAAGAGTGGTAATAGCTGTCATTATCATTGCTTTGAGAATCATAGATAGGACTGAGGTTTTGATTTTGGAGATGGCGACTACGACAGAGAATCGATAGAAGAAGATGAGAGAGTTCGCGCAATTGAAAATGAGGGCAAAGGGGTAAATTCTCACCATTTGCCACGTCATTTTATTTTTTAAACAGTCACCTATGACATGTCATGCCATTCAGCACTTGATTAGTCTAAAGTGGGCCCACTGCTTGCTGATTCATATTTCCGGTTGCAAATTCACCGGTAGACACTTAATTGCATAATTTAAAAAGTCTAGAAACCCAATTGATAAAGTTTTCGGTTCATACACCAAATTGAAAATTTTTTTAAAAGTTTGAGACTAAATTTATCATTTATCCTTACAAATCAAATAGCAGCGAACTTCCATGAAAAAGCTTCAACCATGAACAACAGATTTATGATAAAAATAATGAAGTCAACTGAAATGAATCAAGGCTGTACATCATGTAAATCTGGAAAGAATTGGGTTTTCTATATATTTCGTATTGAATAATACAACTCTATTTATACAACTCTGTATATAGAGTAGTTACAAAGGATAACTATAAGAGTGTAAGACTATCATTAGAATACAACTACATGCAGTCATTTAATAACAAATAATATAACCAATATTATCTGTAACAGCCCCCTTCAAGCTGAACGGCAGGAGACTACAGTCGAAGCTTGCATGAGTGAGATGCAAATAGTTGCTACCCCAAAGGTTTGGTCATGATATCTGCGATTTGCTCTGAACTTTTAAGAAACCGAATAGAAACAATGCCAAGCCGTATCTGATCTCGAATAAAATGATAATCAATTTCAACATGCTTTGTTCGAGCATGAAAAACAGGATTTGAAGTAAGATAGATAGCACTAACATTATCGCACCATAAAGTTGCAGATGCTGCAGGAGCATATCCAATCTCACATAAAAGAGTAGTAATCCACATTATCTCAGCAGCAACATTTGCAATAGCTTTATATTCACTTTCTGTACTTGAGCGTGCTACCGTTGGCTGCTTCTTACTAGACCAGGAGATTAAATTGTCACCAAAATAAACTAGATAGCCTCCTGTTGACCGTCGATCATCAGGACAACCAGCCCAATCACTATCTGAATAACATTGAAGTGAGAATGTTGATGAAGGACGAAGCAAAACACCTCGAGTGGTTGTACCATTAAGATAATGTAGCAGTCTTTTGCATGCTTGCCAATGAACATCTGTAGCGCAATGTAAAAATTGAGCTAATTTGTTAACCACAAAGGCAATGTCCGGTCTAGTAAGAGTTAAGTACTGTAGAGCCCCGACCACTTGTCTATACTCTGTCATAGAATCCAATAAAGTTCCTGTTTGTTTACTGACATTTGTGTTGCTTGTAATATTTCAGAGAGATATTTGCTTTCAGAAAGCAATAAACCATCCGGCGTCTTCGTGGCCTCAACTCCAAGGAAGTAATGTATCTCACCAAGATCTCGAACAGGAAAGGTAGCAGCCAGCTTATGAACAAACCAATCAATGATTGAAGATTTGGTTCCCGTGACAAGAATGTCATCTACATAGACAAGCACAAATAATTTATCAACTCCATTGGTGTATATAAATAAAGAATGATCAGCCTGTGTGCTGCAAAATTGAAGAGAACATAAAAATTGCTTGAGTCTTTCATACCAGACCCGCGGTGCCTGTTTTAATCCATAAAGAGATTTCTGAAGTTTGCAAACATAATCCGGTTTAGTACTATCAACAAAGCCTTTTGGCTGCTCCATATACAAATCTTCTGTTAAAGAACCATGGAGGAAAGCATTTGAAATGTCTAATTGCCACATATCCCATCCTTTTGTTACAGCGAGAGCCAAAAGAATGCGAACAGTAGTGAATTTCACAACCGGAGAGAACGTTTCTGTGTAATCAAGACCCATCTGCTGTGTAAATCCTTTCACGAATAGACGAGCTTTGTAACGCTCAATATGCCCATTGGAGTGCTGTTTGACCCGATACACCCATTTATTTTGAATAACATTCACATTTGCTGGTTGTGGCACCAATATCCAGGTTTTATTCTTTAATAATGCTGAAATTTCCTCCTACATTGCATCACACCATTCCTGTTTGTTTTTAGCTTGCAAGTAAGTTTTTGGTTCCTGAAATGAAGCAAATTGAGCAACAGAAGCATATTTTGGATTTGGTTGAGGATTTGTCCTTAAAACCATAGGATGGACTCGAATTGGAGGTGGACTGAGTGAAGCAATATCAGAGACAATCTGTAAACCCGTGGAGATTGCAGATTGTGGTGTAATTTTTGCAGAATGATGAGAAAATAATGAGATTGAATTGGAGTGTGTGGGGAAGATGGAGTACAAGAGAAGGACATACCTGATGAAGGCGTTGGTGAAGATGGCGATGTACAAGTAACTTGAAGCCATGTGGGATCAGCCTGCGATTCTTGTATACTTTTTGACACAGTCATCTTGGCATAAGGAAATTCATTAGTCACAAACTGAACATGCTTCGCCAAATACACTCGTCCTGTTCTAAAATCCAGACATCTATAGGCAGAATGAAAAGGACTTTGCCCAAGATATACACATTTAGCAGATTTGTAACTAAATTTATGATTATTGTAGGGTCGCAATAATGGGAAGACACTACATCCAAAAGGTTGAAAGGACAAATAGTTGGGATCCTTAGAGAATAATTTAAAGAAGGGTGAAATTTTGTGCAAAACATCAGAAGGCAAGGTGTTAGTTAACATAGCACTTTGTTCAATAGCAAAATTCCAGTATTTCAAAGATAACGAAGCATGAGCTAAAAGGGTGAGACTAGTATCTACAAGATGTCGAATTTAGTCTGAATGAAAAGCCAAAATAGGCATCCTAAATTGACGTTTGATTAGTTGCTCAAACTGAAGAAAAATGTCATACACCTTAGTTTTATTTCTCATGAAATAAACCCAAGTAAAAAGAGTAAAGTCATCAATAAAAAGAACAAAATATCGATGTCCCAAACTAGATTGTACAGGTGCAGGACCCCATACATCTGAAAATACAGTATCAAATGGTTTTCGACTTGTATGTTCTTTAGAAACCAAAGACATACGAGACAATTTGCCTAAGTGACAACTAGAACAAAGACTCATCTCAGTATCAGAAACTGAAATTTTATTCTGCTTAACTAAATCAAACAATTTTTGAACGTTCGGATGCCCCAACCGCTGATGCCAATCATTCATGGAAGAAGCTGCTGACACTTGATTTGCCATGGGATGTGGTCGAAGTTGAGTTAACTTGTACATACCATCTTCACTTGGGCCTTGCATCAGTGTGTTCTTGGTGTACTGGTCCTTTATTGCAAAATAATGAGGCCAAAATTCAAAGAAAACAGAATTATCAGTGGCAAATTTTTGAACAGAAAGCAAATTTTTTGTAATTGCAGTCACACATAAGACATTATTTACCTTAAGCTGGCAATTTGAGTTGGAAATAAGACCATTACCAGTATGTGCAATCTGCAGACCTTGCCCATTCCCAACCAATAATTGATCATTACCTGAGTATTCATTAATAGCACTCAGTTGTTGCGAATCTGGTGTAACATGGTAATTAGCAGCAGTATCTGGAAACCAAGAAACAGAAGCAGAATCTGTCATAGAAGGAGCAGTCGGGTAAGTGCCTGTATGCACCATATTGGCAGCAGGTGGTCGATATGGTCGAAAAGGATGATAACTTGAATTGTTGCCGCTAGTGTAACCAGATTGAGTACCATTGTTATTCTGCCCAATATTTCCACGATAAAACCGGCGACGACAATTCAAAGTAGTATGATTGGGTTTATTACAGATTTGGCAAGTCACACGAGTCTTCGAGAAATCTGAGGGAGTAACAGGAGCAGAAGTTGTTGATCTTGGTGTAGATGAACTTGAACGAAGACTGAGATTAGCCATTGGTTGATGGAGATTATTAAGAAGCAGTTCATGTGCAACGAAATGGCTATGTAACTCGAAAAATGAAACTGGTTGTGGACGAAGATTAAGATTTGTGATAATTGAATGAAATTTGAAACCCAGATTTCGATAGATTATCGCATTAAACTCAGCCGGAGAAAGAGGACATCCAGCTGCACCAAGTTCATCGGCCAGAGATTTTGCCTTCTTAAGATAAGCAGAGACGGAGAGATCATTTTTCTTGAGTTCTTGAAGCTCAATATGTAATTGAAGCTGACGATCCTGAGATACAGCACCAAACGCGTTGGCTAGAGCTTGCCAAACTGCATATGAAGAATTGAGTCCATAAACAAGAGAGTAAACCTCTTCTGTAAGGGAGGCTAACAGCCATGAATGAAGCATGTGGTCTTTATTAAACCAATCCTTATATGCTGGATTTGGTATAGGTGTAGTATCTGTGGCAGATGCGGGTATAGTTTTAGGAGGAGCTGCTTGCGAACCATCAATAAAACCATTGAGGCCTTGGAAATTTAGTATTGGACCAAACTGGGTTTTCCAAGTTAGGTAATTATTGTCTTTTAATTTGATTGAAAAAGAAGACGCAGAAGTGATAGTTGAAGAAGAAGAAGAAGAAGAAGATAGAGGAACAAGAGCCATGATGAGGAATTATGGTAGCTCTGATACCATGTAAATCTGGAAAGAATTGGGTTTTCTATATATCTCGTATTGAATAATACAACTCTATTTATACAACTCTGTATATAGAGTAGTTACAAAGGATAACTATAAGAGTGTAAGACTATCATTAGAATACAACTACATACAGTCATTTAATAACAAATAATATAACAAATATTATATGTAACACATCAGCTATTTTCAAAGTTTCATCAATGTCGTCCTGCAGGAACCACCATGGCCCATTTCTCGATAATAATCTGATAAAAAATGTAAGGAAATGCAGTTGAAAACTAAAGAGTGAAGTCATTTCTCAGAATACTAAAAGAATAAGGGATAGTAAATCCACTAGCTCATATATCCAGCTATTGTTCTCATTTCCATGAAAAGAGTCAAGCCAGACCATACTCCAGAAAGGCCAATAATGGAGGGTGCATAGAGCATAAATGCAGAAGAAAGTGCCCCAACCACTATCTATTAGCTATTTGTTAGACAACTTGAAGCAGACTATGTTCCATGGAAACGGAAATGAAGAAATGTGGAAATTTGGAAACGATATTTAAAATGTAATTTTATACGGAGAAATAGTATTTTATATGGGGAAACAGACGCGTGGAAACGTTTCCGAAACACGGAAATGCCTATGGCTAGAAGATTTCATGCATCATAGAAGCAGACCAATATATTAAAATCATAACTGAAATTTGTGAGATGAAGTCTTACCATAGACCAAGCAGCATATGAAAAGTCTGATATACCATAATGAAGACCATCAAAGATATAAGCCAGAGCATTAATCGGTTGACTGGCACTGACAAACTGTGGTAGATTTAGATTGCATTCATAAACCAAGTCGAGAAACAAGTAATTGATTCAGAATCATAATTAATTAAAGAGTAAAAGAATTGACACCTTGGAAACAAAAAAGAGCAAGAACAGATATTTTAGACTCACCAGTAACCCAGCTCTAACAATTGCTAGTACCTCAGCATCTTTGGTGAACAAAGTTGCTAAAGAACTAAATGATACACCCAATATGATGGCTAAGGAAATGCCGGTAAATAATCCCGTCTAAGGGAAAATGTATAAACATTTTATGAATCTTTGTGATATAGAAGATAATACTAAATTGCAGCCAAATAAAAGAACAATCACCTTTAAAGCACACAAAGCAATTTCTTTCACTTTACTATAGTCGCCTTTTGCAGAAGAACTTGCAATTAGGGCCTGTAAGTGTTTCTCAACTATTAGAAAATAAAGGTTATACCACCATATATAAGGACTAAAATGAAAGAATCAGAATGGATATTGTTGGAATTTGCATATTCAGTTCAAGAAGAGGTTAACGGGAATTGAAATTGAGTTACCTGCCTAGATGCAGCTTGAGCATCTACAAGGAGTGAGACAGATAACCACACTTGTAAACATATTTGATGAGCTGCCATGGCTAATGCTCCCTGACGAGCAGCCATAGATGTACTCAATGTTATTGTCATGACAGCAGCTAGCGTTCTCCCAAGAAGAAAACCACCTGAGGAAAACCAAATCTTCATCATTGCAAATGTCTCTTACAGAAGCAAAAAAAATGCTGATTGATTTGGAACCAGAAGTACTGGAAATATATGTATAAGCATACAAGTAGCATGCATGAAGAAACGAAATATTTGGAACCAAGTAACCAAAATTTTGCTTGTCTGTCTATGATAGTTGCAAGTAAAAAAAGATACTGCATTAAAATAAGTTCTAAGAACTGAAAATATATACATAAGCATGCAAGCAAACAAGGCAGTGAGTCTGTAATTGCCTCAGAAGACACAGACATCAAGCAAACATCATTCTCCATGCTTTTCACAAAAAGAAAATGAAACAAAAATTGAGTTACAAATGATCTCCAGTTTAAGAGAATCAATTTTTGTTAAGGATTCAGCTATAGATCATAACAGAAAAGGACACATGCATAGCAGTTGAAATCAACCATTGGGTTCATCTTCCTTAATTTTGTTGATTAATTTAATCGCACATTAACAATTGATTTAACAGTTTTCGTACAGAAAACCAGCATACAGCTTTAATTGTAAAAAGACAGAATACTACAAAAGCATTCTCATAAGATTAAAGAGACCAAGTATTCACACATTAAAAAAAGACTGGTGATACTTCGCCAGAGGGGCAGGAAGTAAGCCCTTCAACCATCATTGTGTAAACTTTCAATTAGATACAGTAGCTTACTACATTAATTCAGGGTGGCAGGCAGATTTACTGATCTCAGGAACTTGCATGATTCAAACACCAAATATCCTGCCGCATTATTGTGAAAATCCAGTACTGGAATACATCCTACACATATATTCTGACAAAAAGATGCAATTCAACCATAACAACCACAAGTGGATGGTACTTAAAGGGTTTTGCATAGCTAAGTCAGTAACACTTACCAGATTTTAAATAGCCACCAAAATGCAAACCTTTTACACTAGGAAGTAACAATACCGTCCTCTTGTTAAGATGCCAAATCATCAGAAAGCTTATAATGTATCTGAAAATTTTGAAGCATAACTGTCACTAAAGATTCATACTGTCGTAAAACTATAAAAGTGACTAAAATATCAAATGTTAAAAGCACATACTGAGACACAACAGTAGAAATGGCAGCACCAGTTACACCCAAGTGAAAACAATAAATTAATATGGGAAATAAGAATACAGCTGACAAATTGCCCAATCCTGCAATTCAGTTTCCTTATTATTGGTCAGATCAAAATAATATCTATACATATATTGCTTGAAGAATGCGTTTGTACTGTAACAGTTAAGTGGTCTTAATATTTTAGTATTACCTACATCAAATAGAATTCTTAACTATGCATTAAGTTTGGTCTAAATAAAAGTTAACTTATTGTTACCATCAGAAAAGGAATGAAAAGAAGTTAATTGGATGAGCTTTATCATTTTATAAGGCTTTGTAGTCTGTTACAAAATCCATTAAATGCTTAAAAGAAAAATATAATTCTTCGTTCCCCCACATAAGCAACATAACAATTGTGGGTTCCCGTCTAAAAACTTGGAGTACTTGAAGCATATAATTAATTGGGGGCAACATGGAAAGATACCGTTAAAGTTACAGCTACAACTCCATTGAAGCTAAAATTGATGCAAGTGTTGTTGACAGTTTTTGAAGAAATTTTGTTAAAGTCATTTAGATTTTGTTGTACTTTGTTGAAGTAAGAGGTAGGTGAACTACCTTGCTTTTAGGTAAGTTTGGTGAACAAATTTCTTTGACTTATGGAAGGTTGGTAAACAAACTTTAGAATAGCTCTAGTATAAATATTTACATTATGCTGTAATAAAAATGAGATGTGAATATTTGTTTCTCCACACTTACAAAATCTGCAGATTTTTCCTTCTCTGCAGAATTTTCCTTCTCTTTCTTATTTTTCAGCTCTTCTAAACCAACAAGTGGTATGAGAGCAATCTTGATCTCGAAGGGTTGTGTGTGTATTTGAGTGAAAATCATAGAGAAAGCCATCAAATAAACTAGAATTTGTGAAGTTTTCAGTTTATTTGCTTTTCCTCAAATGGCGTCCAGCAGCATGTCTCTTTCACCACCTCATTTTAATGGGGAAAACTACCATGTTTGGGCTGTGAAGATGAGAGCTTATTTTAAGGGGCTTGGATTATGGCAGTATGTGGAGGAAAACAGAGTACCTCCACCTCTTAATCAAAATCCAACCCTTCAGCAGATTAGACAACGAGAAGAAGAGGTTGCTAAGGCTCCAAAAGCTCTATCCTATATCCATGCAGCTGTTGCAGATCCTATCTTCACCAAGATTATGACATGTGAGACAAAACATGAAGCTTGAGAGAAGTTAAAAATTGAGTATCATGGATCTGAAAAAACTAGACAGATGCAGATATTTAATTTAAGAAAAGAATTTGAAATGTTGAAAATGAAGGACAATGAAAAGGTGAAAGATTATGTTGATAGAGTTATGAAAATTGTAAACCAAATTCGATTGTTGGGAGAAGAGTTAGAAGAGAAGAGAATTGTGGAGAAAGTTATGGAGACTCTCCCTGAAAAATTTGAAGCCAAGATTTCTTCTCTTGAAGATACTTGGGACATGTCACAAATATCATTGAATATGCTTTCAAATGCTCTACAAGCTGTAGAACAAAGAAAAGCCTATAGGGAAGAAGAGAACTTTGGAGAGAAGGCTCTTGTAGTGACTCAACAACCAAAAAAGAAGAAGAATTTCAGAAAAAATTGGAGGAAGGATAGATTTCCACCTTGTCCACATTGTAAAAAAACAAACCACACTGTAAAAAAACAAACCACACTGAGAACTACTGCTGGTTCAGACCTGGAGCTCAATGTAAGGTTTGTAAGCAATTTGGTCACACCGAGAAAGTTTGTTCTACAAACCAGAATCAACAAACACAAGCCCATCATCCACAAGTCACCGAAAATTCTGAAAAGTATAAAGAACAACTATTGCTTCATAAGAAATCGAAAAATATGGTGTGTCAGTTGAAGCTAAAGAAGCATGGCTTGTTGATACTGGCTGCACTAACCACATGACACCAAACTTGGTGAATTTCGATAGCTTGGATACAAACTATTCTTCAAAAGTCAGACTTGGAGATGATAGGCTTATTGATGTCAAAGGCAAATGAGTTGTGATTGTACAAACTCCTTTAGGTACAAAGCTTGTTTCCGATGTTCTTTATGTACCGGAACTAAATCAAAGCTTGTTTTCGGTTGGTCAATTGCTGGATAAGAATTATAGCTTGCTATTTAAAGATAAAACTTGTGAAATAAGTGATCCTTCTGGCTCAAAGTTATTTGCTGTCAAAATGAAACGGAGAAGCTTTCCTCTAAATTTAAGAAGATTCGAAGAAGAATCTTGCTTGAGTCATAAAGAAGAATCTGATTTGTGGCATAAGAGACTTGGTCACACCAATCTCAATTCATTAAAATTGCTACAATCCAAGAAGTTAGTTACTGATTTGCCATCTGTAGTTGAAAACAACAATGAATCCAAAGCCTACAGAATTTTGAATCCTGTTACTAAACAGGTGTATGTCGGCAAGAATGTCAAATTCGATGAGAAATGTGAATGGGATTGGAGTAAAATGGAACTAGAAAATTCTAAATCAATTCTTGAACAAGATCATTTTCAGCAAGAGGAACAACTTCCAGTTGACAATAAAGAAGAATCAAATGAAGATGATTATGCAATTAAAGGGACTACATCCCTAGATGAAATTTACAGCAGATGTAATGTTGTCTCACTTGAACCAACTCAGGTGGATGAACCCTTAAAATTGCCTGAGTGGAGCGTTGCCATGGAGGAGGAGTTGAAGATAATTATGAATTTTCATCAAGAGAATCCAACTAAAATACTTTGTGACAACAAATCAGCTGTTGCTATGGTTAAGAATCTAATCTTCCATAGAAAAACCAAGCATACAAAAATCAAGTACCATGCAATGCGTGAAGCTGAAAAGGAAAATAAAATTCAGATTGTTCATTGCAGTTCTGAAGACCAAACAGCAGACATTTTCACCAAGGCATTGCAAAAAACCAAGATTTAAATTTCTTACGAATAGACTTGGTGTTTGTCTCAACTCTTGCATCAAGGAGGAGTGTTAAAGTTACACCTACAGCTCCATTGATGCTAAAATTGATGCAAGTGTTGTTGACAGTTTTTGGAGAAATTTTGTTAAAGTCATTTAGATTTTGTTGTACTTTGTTGAAGTCAAGAGGTAGGTGAACTACCTTGCTTTTAGGTAAGTTTGGTGAACAAACTTTTTTGACTTATGGAAGGTTGGTAAACAAACTTTAGAATAGCTCTAGTATAAATATTTACATTATGTTGTAATAAAAATGAGATGTAAATATTTGTTTCTCCACACTTACAAAATCTGCAGATTTTTCCTTCTCTACAGAATTTTCCTTCTCTTTCTTATTTTTCTGCTCTTCTAAACCAACACTTACATAGCCTGATTTAGAGAGGTATATATAACTTTTGGGTGGCATGAGTCTATTGAATCCTTGAACAATTCAACAAATAAACAACTCTAAGTTTTTTCAAACAAATAGGAGAGACTATTCTTTGATTCTAAAGAATCCATGAAAATGTGAATCTAGACACAAAAGGACAGTAGGTGGAGCAAAATGATTCTTGAAGTCAACCCCCAAGCCTTTCGAATTAATATATAGTTATACTGAGTTACGGAAATTGACTTTAAACTAGAAAGTTAATGTTCTTTGGCACTACTCATTATCATCATCTAGGTAATTTGGGCATAAATCTCATATTTCCTTCATTGAGTGGCTTTGGGTTCTATGTATCATTACATGTGCATGTGTGTGTGAACGCCATCATTGTGCAGGTTACACTTGACAGATTGATAACACCTTGGCCATTTTTACATGGTCATATTTCCTCTTCATAGGATTCTATTTGGACATTAATTCTAATAAAGTAAGTAGTTGGCATGATGATCTCTCACATGATTATATGTGATCAATCTACAATGTCCGAGTTAATAGTGAAAATTGCAAGAGGTAAGTGAGCAACTGGCCTAGACATAGGACAGGAGTCCTTGTATCCTTAAACCCCGGAATATACCCTGAATGGCAAGATAAAGGACAACTGCGGGAGCACCGATTGCTCTTAGTTTGAGAAATCTTTCGGCTGGAATCCGCATGGGTGAAGCCTGCCCAAAAAATGAGTTTTAGAAAATAGATAACCTTTTAAATGGAATAGTTTATGTAAAACATAATCCTGCGATCAAAACATAGAGGTGTGAAATGTCAACAGAATGGATCCTGTTCCAGAAAATAATACAAAAAGTCTGGTACCAGATTTTGAGTGCAACCAAAATCATTCTAAAAACAGAAAATTATGAAATACAATAAAGTGATCTATTACTAATTATTTATTACTTACAGATGATATGCCCATCATGTTGAGAAATATTCCCGACCCCAAATACATTGCCAAAGCCTCAAATATTCCAATTCCGACAGCTAAAAGTAAGGCTGTAGAGACAGAAGGTAGTGACTTCTGTCTTGACACAGTTGGGAATTTCTAACGGCGATGTGGTGAGTTCATTTTCATTGTCTTTTCTTGAAAATTATCATTTTATATCTTATCAAAAAAAAAAAAAAAATTCTATAGTGTTGTCTAAAATTTTTATGACTGAAATATGTGAAATTTAATTTAAAAAAGTAGTTTTGTTTAACTATAGTTAAAAAATAATTGTTCGAATTTCTTTCATAAACAAACTTAACCAGCTAAGTAATTTATTTATGATGCTCATTTAACAAAAAAAAAAGTTGAACTTAAATTTCAACTCGAGTTAGATGAATTATAATTTTTTTGATAAATAAATTATAGATGAGTTAATTTGAAAGTTTGAACCGTTTCACGAAACCTGTTAATAATTTTAAAAAATAAATAATATAATGCAATGAAATAAAATAATTAATTTTTAATTTTTTGGAGGGAAATTACAGCGAAATACATTTAACTATATAAAAATGATTAGCTCAGACGTTTTATTGTAAATATTTTTCTTTATAAACTTGAAATAAAAAATTAATATAATATTCATCACAGCAAATATAATTTTCAGCACATAAGAACAGTAATAGATTTTTCCATGTCAGCCAAAGGACTTGAACTTTGTATTACATCATCCATTATTTTATCTCTTATCTTACATGCTTCGGCAGTTCAAAGACTCTGTTGACAGTGTTACGTCTCCAATCCCAGAGGAAAGCTTTGCTTTGTGTTTCATTTTCTTGTATTTGCCACTGGAGTCTACTACTCCTTTGTTTAAGTTTCTCTGTTACCCACAAACATGAACCACCTTTTCAAGAACAAATCCTATTATTTTTACTGTACTCGTTTCATTTCCTCTAGTTTCAACCGGTTTCTTTTCAATTTCCCACAAAATTCCCGCATTTTCTCTTATTTTCCTGGGGATTTTGAGCCTGAATCATGGAAACCTATGGAGGGCCTTGTTCGTTGCTCTGCAAATTTCGTTCCTTTGTCTCCTATAAGTTTCTTGGAACGAGCAGCTAAGGTGTATAGAGACAGGAAATCTGTTGTTCATGGTTCTGTTGTGTATACATGGAATGAGACTTATAAGCGTTGTCTTAGCCTTGCTTCTACTTTGACCCGATTGGGAATTTCCAGAGGTGATGTGGTGAGTTGATTTTGATTGAGCTGCTTTTTTGTACTGTTTTAGGAGAAATTTGCTCTTCTGGGTTGGCTTTAATTAATAAAAAGGTTTTGATTTTTATTCTAGTTTTTAGATTACTGTCATTGACATTTGATCATTATATTTTGATTTTGATCGTTTTTGAGTTCATCTAGATTTTGTTACTTGAACTTTTTGTTTCTTCTCAAATGATCCAATCCGGTGGATATTCTATCCACTGGACCGGATAAATATCATTTACTGGTGGATCAGCAGCCTTCATTCTTCTTTTCCATTAATATTTTAAATCATTCTCTACACTTCTTTTCACCCTTTTTGTACTTTTTTTAAATCTCTACATCAAAATTCAAAACAACCATTGATCATCTTTCTTCTATTATTTAATTCATTGATGAGATTGAGTAGGATTTGGTCGATGAAGCTTAGGTCAGTTGGGTTAATCCATTGGATGTTAACTAAACTATAATGAAAGAGATGTGCTATATAAAATAATGCATTTTTAGTTTATTGTTTTGTTGAATTTGAATTGGCTCAATAGTCAATACACAAACTGACTGCTGAACTTAAAAAAAAAAACAAAAAAAAAAAAAAAAAGTGACAGTCTTAAATTTTAGATTAACCCTTGAATGCTTCAAGTATTAAAATTATAATGTATTGATATTTTAACTCTAAAATTATTAAACATTGTTTTTATAAAATTTAGATGTCAATTTATGCATTTAGTGAATCTAATTGGATTATGTTACACTGTCTTGTGCCAAATTTAGTTCATCAAAGTTGAGCTTGTAAGCCAATGAGACTTTAGCCTTGTGGGGAATACTGAGGCTTTAAGACTCAAAAAGTTCTCATATTTGATTCTTGTGTATATTGGGTATATGAATTATATTTATAATTTCTGCATTTATGAGTTTATCAATTTGCTTTAGGGGGAAAAAACACTAGCTCGTGAAATAATGGGATACGACAAAAACATTGAAAATGCTTTAGAAACCATTTATGCTGTAGAAACCCTACATAATGGGATACGACAAAAACATTGAAAATTTCAAGCCTTTAAGATAGAGTTGTTTATATTATGTATTGGTGTACAGAAAAAAAAAAAAAAAAAAAACAAAAAAAAAGGAAAAGGGAGGCGACTGTGTTGTTTTCTAACTGTTTTCCTGGAGTAATTGCTAGTATTTGTTTATCTTGTCAGACCCTCTGCCTCATCTGTTAATAGCTCTATTTCACCATCTCTACTAATCTTTAGCAACCCCTACATATTGCACATCAACATTAATTTGGTAAATATCAAAACATTCTTGAGATTAATTTTTTTTTTCCCTAATTTCATGGTTAGCATTTCTAGACTAATGCGTTTATCATAAACACTTATGTGGAACTATGCTACTGTTTGTTTCCGAAAAAAATAACTTACTGTCTCTATTCCTAAATACTCATCACATTTGTGATTTGAAGGAATAATAATTTTTTTTCATATTTACCCTAAGTGTATGACCAACAATTACTATTTCAATTCCCGAAAATTTGATTCGTAAACATATTAAATTAAGGATAACATAGTTAATTTACTCAATAATTTAGTATACTCCATCCGTTTAAAAAACAATAGTCCATTTTTCCTTTTGATTTGTCCAAAAATATAGTCCACCTTCCTTTGTGCATTATAGTTAATTTTTAAATTGTCTATTATACCCTTATTAAATTTTATCTTATTTTCAATTACCTCATTAATTCTTGCTTATTACTCAATCTGTTCCAAAGTATAAGTCGTTTTTAGATGATTATTTTGTTTCAAAATATAAGTCGTTTTGAGCATTTTAATGAGTAATAAATGATGTTTTTTTGATGTTATCCTTATTTACATTAAATACAATAAATATACTTTTATAAATAACTATTAATTTTGAGATAAAAGATAATTTAGTCAAGTTATTTTGGTTTTATTAGAATTTATGTGAATTAATTATTTTCTTAATATTTGTACAATAACGATTTATACTTTGGAACAAAACAATATTTCAATATAATAATAAAATTATCCTTTAATCACGATAATTACTACCGTAAAGAAATGCCAAGAAATATCAACGCAAATGAATTCGTTTTAATGATTTGTTTACGTTAAATACAATAAATATACTTTTATAAATAACTATTAATTTTATGGGCACATATTTTATATACACACGACAAATTGGTAGTATGTATAAGATTTTGTCTTCAAATACTGACCTTGTAGGCATCAGCAACAATTACATCGTTATCTTTTCCCAGGACGAGTCCAAGTGGTCTACCACCAGTGTTAACCCAGTTCTCCACAACCGAGTCAGACACCGAGTCATTCACTGTGACTCGTTTTATCCACCCATCTGCACACGTTGTATAAATGACTCCTGATTCGCCATCGTATGCTATATCTTCCGGTGCCTTCAACTGCCCGACACCTAGAAATTCTGAGCCTTGAAGAAGGCGACCATTCTTCATAGAAGCCTCCGGTGGCGGGTCAGTCAACTCGTGGATAGGCATAGGAGCTGGGTCGAACTAGTCAAGCTGGAAAATGAATATAGCAAGCAGAACAGGAGCTAAGATTGAGAAAATAATAAAGTAAAATGGCCATGAATGAGATGCGGTGTTTGGAGGCATTTTTGGTTTGTGAGAGAGAATGTGGAAGAAGACATTGGGTTGTATTATGCTATTTTTATAATTGTCTAAACCAAGACAACAGTCTTAGTTGGGCCGTGCGATGTGATTCGCTTGTTGATTTAAATTTGCTAGCAATAAAGACTTTTATGATTTTAGATAATAAAATATTTGAAACGCTAACAATATTACACGTAAATAAAATATTCGAAACCAACGACGGAGCCATTAATACTATACGTAAGATCCTAATTAGTAATGTTGAATATTAAATATTAAATTAAAAAAATTAGAAGTTTAGATATTTAATTATTACAGTTTTCGTTCAAACGCTAAAATAATAATAAAAAAAGACAAGTATATGGACTAAAATTAACGTTATCCCCTTAGTAGACTTGGCCACGGTTCCGGAACCGAACCGAAATGGTCCGGTTCCGATTCCGGTTTGGAACCGTCTGGTTCCGGTTCCGGTTCCGATTCCGATCCGATTACAAAACCGACGGTTCCGATTGGTTTTCCTGCGAATCGCATAATTTTAAATTTTAAATTTTGAATGCTGGTTTAAAAAAAAAAATTTATTTGAACATAAAAAATTAAAAAATACAGTTAAAAAATTTTAAAATTTGAAGACTGGTTAAAAAAAAATTATTTGAACATAAAAAATTAAAAAATACACCTAAAAAATTTTAAATTTTGAAGACCGGTTTAAAAAAAATTATTTGAACATAAAAAATTAAAAAATACACCTAAAAAATTAAAAAATACTTCAATTAAATTTATTTTTTTAAAGACTTGAATTGTTGAGTGTTGAACATAATTATTTTTTTAAAAAAAAATTTGAACTGAATTTTTTTTTTTTTTTAAGTTTGAACATAATTTTAAAAAAAAAATGGGCTTGAACTTAATTTTTTTTTGTTTTAAAAAAAAATTAAGTTGCCTACGTATACTCTTGGGGTTTAGAGGAATCAAAACTCACGTGGTTCTTACTTACCTTATATCAATTTCACCCTTTTTACCTTAATCGCTATTTGCACCATCGGTTGATGTTCCCGTTGAGGATCCATCGTATAAATCAAATAAATCTTCATTTTCTTTTGGATTTTCTTGGGCTCTTAGTTCGGCTTTGGTCCAATCATCCACGCACGCTTGTGCTTCTAATGAATCGGGTGTCATACGAGATCGTGTTTCATCAAGTATGTTTCCTCCTTGACTAAAAGCTTGTTCAGCCGCAACAGTGGAGACCGGAGCTGCTAAAATTTGTTTTGCAAGTAAAGAAAGAATTGGAAAAGTATTTGCGTGACGACTCCACCAATCTAAAATTGGAAAATCTGCATCTGCATAATCATCACCAAACTCAAAAGAAGTTGTTAGATAATTATCAAATTCAGAAATAGAACTGGATTCCCTTGTTCTTTTTTGTCTTTTCAATAAAACTTGTTGAGCAACACCAACACCACTTACCCTTTGTGTTGAAAATTGTGGAATATTAGATTGAGAAGAAGTAGAAATAGAAGTAGATGAACTAGAAACTTGAACAAATTCATTATATAATTGCATAATATTTTGTGTAATTTCATGCATTACTACATTTATATTAACATTATCTTCTACATCAAGATTTAATACGTCATAATAAATAATCAAATAATCACATAAAACATCCATTCTACATCTAGGATCAAATACAATAGCAACAAGATAAAGAGGTAGTATATTTTTAAAATAAGATAACCATTTTTTTTTCATTGAAAAAATACAATCTTTTAATAAATCATCATTTTGAAATTCTTGGAGTGCAGTAACAATATTAATACACATAGGTAAAAATAAATTAGATGTGAGATAATAAACCCCACTAAATTTATAGGTAGCATCATTAAAAATTTTTAAAATATCTAAAATTTTTACACAAATCTCCCAATTTTGTGGATATAAATTAATATCCTCAATATTATTAGTAACAAAAAAACATAATAATTCTTTATAAGAAAAAGACTCGTTTAGTAATTCATATGTTGAATTCCAACGAGTTGGGACATCCCTTGGAAAACGTTTTGGTCTTTTATTATTTTCTTTACAAAATTTAGGCCAACTTTCATCACTTGGGAATGTGTCCATAAATATGAAATAGTTTTTTTAATTGGAGAAATAAAAGAATCAAGAATTTTTAAACCATCTTGTACACATAAATTTAAAATATGGCATGCACATCTTATATGAAAAAATTTACCACAAATATTTGGTTCACAAATTTTTTTAAGTTCAATAATTGATCTAGTATTTGCAGAAGCATTATCAAATGAAATTGAAAAAATTTTTTTTGTCAACTTATATTTATCTAAAATTGAAACAATTATTCTATAAATATTACTTGCAGTATGTTTATCATCAAAAACACGAAAACCAATAATTCTTTTTTGAATTTTCCAATCATCATCAATCCAATGACATGTAATACCCATATAAGAATGCATTTGCCAATGATCACTCCAAACATCACAACAAATTGAAACACGAATTTTCAATTGAGAAAATAAAAGTTCTAACTCTTTTTTTCCTTTATTATATAAAAAAATAATAGTTCGTTTTACAGTATTTCTTGGTACTCTTTTAGCAGAAGGATTTAAAGCTTTTTGACAATAATTATTAAAACCTACTTTTTCACCAAAACTAAAAGATAAATGTTCCATAGAAATCATTTTTGCTAATTCTTCTTTTTATATTTTTTCGAAATATTTAAATAAAGAAAGGTTAGAAGCGTACCCGGAAATTTATTGTTGAGACCGATCAACTCCTATTTTTGTTGGATGTTTTGTCTCCAAATGCTTCCAAAATGATCCATAGCCGCCCGCTTGTTTAAATTTATAAGATTTTCTACAATAATTGCAAATTACATTGTACATTTTCTCACCTTTGAATTTTTTTGTGAAATGAATGGAGAATATGTCGGAACTTTGTCTTGCTCTTGTAACAATTTTTGCTCGTTGCTCTTGCTCTTGCTCTTCATCTTCTTGAAATTGCTCATTAAATTCAGATTCTTGAGTTGGAATATCCAAATTTTCATTTGAAAAACCCTCAAAATTAAATTGATCGGGAATCATATCATAGATGTCGTTTGTAGGGATAGATGATTCTTCAATTTTTCCCTTGCCCTTACCCGAATTTGAGTTTCCTTCACTTGCCATTATATGATAATAAAATATAATTTGGAAAATTGAATAAAAAAAATTAGAGAGAATAATTACTTAATAAGAGAGATTGTAGAGTAGAGAAGAATAAATGAATAATATAGAGTAGAGTATAGTATATTGTAGAGAGAGTAAGTAGAGAGTATAGTATATTGTAGAGAGAGTAAGTAGAGAGAGTTGAGATTTTTTTGTAATGAATTTGTAAATAAAATGAGGTATTTATAATAAATCCAAAAATTCATTTTTCCAAAAATACCCTTGAAACTAGCCGTTATGTAGCCATTTATGGCTGTTGGGATGGGTAATTAAGACATTTCACAACACATTTAAAAAAAAAAAAAAACTGCAGTTTCTGACAGTTACAACGGCTAGAACAGCCGGTTCGAACCGGTTCAAACCGGCGGTTCTAACCGGCCGGAGAACCGGCGGTTCCAGTCCGGTTCCGACCGGTTCTCTGGAACCGCCGGTTCTGGTTCCTTATTTGCTGGAACCGGAACTGAACCGGATTTTTCGGTTCTCACCGGTTCTGGTTACGGTTCCGGGCCGGTTCGAACCGACGGTTCCGGTTCCCGGAACCGTAATATGGCCAAGTCTACCCCTTAGCCGCCTTAGCCATTTTAGCTAGTAATTATCATATATATTCTAGTTTATAGTCTTTTGTAGGGTCAGTAAAATTCGATTAAAATAGAAAAATTGATCTAATTTAGTTGTTTCGTTTGGTTATATAATATGTGCTTTTCCATAAAAAATCTCGAGTCTTCTCTCATTTTTCTGAGGATTTTGAGAAAGAATCATTGAAATCCATGGAGGGTCTTATTCATTGCTCTGTAAATTACGTTCCTTTATCTCCTATAAGCTTCTTGGAACGAGCAGCTAAGATATATGGAGACAGGAAATCTGTTATTTATGGTTCTTTGGAGTACAGTTGGAGTGAAACCAATGACCGTTGTCTTCGGCTGGCTTCTGTCTTGACACAGTTGGGAATTTCTAATGGCGATGTGGCGAGTTCATTTTCATTGTCTTTTCTTGAAAATTATCATTTTATATCTTATAAAAAACATATATATATATTTCTATAGTGTTGTCTAACATTTTTATGACTGAAATATGTGAAATTTAATTTAAGAAAGTATTTTTGTTTAACTATAGCTAAATAATAAATAAGAGTAGAATTTTACCGATCGGTTAAATAATTGTTCGAATTCCTTCCATAAACTTAATGAGCTAAGTAATTTATTTATGATGCTCATTTAACAAAAAAAAAAAAAATTGAACTTAAACTTCAACTCGAGTTAGACTAATTATAATTTTTTTTGATATATAAATTATAAATGAGCTAATTTTAAAATTTGAACCGTTTCATGAAACCTGTTAATAATTTTAAAAAATAAATAATATAATGCAATGAAATAAAATAATTCATTTTTAATTTTTTGGAGGGAAATTACAGCAAAATGCATTTAACTATATAAAAATTATTAGCTCAGACGTTTAATTGTAAATATTTTTCTATATAAATTTGAAATAAAAAAATTAATATAATATTCATCACGGCAAATATAATTTTCAGCGCATAATAACAGTAATAGATTTTTCATGTCAGCCAAAGGACTTGAACTTTGTATTATATTATCCATTATTTTATCTCTTATCTTACGAAAGGGAATAAAAAAAAAAAAAAAAACGTTTTCACGCTTCAGCAGTTCAAAGACTCAGTTTCCATTGTTGTCTCCGATCCCAACGGAAAGCTTTGCTTTGTGTTTCATTTTCTTGAATTTGTCACTGGAGTCTACTACCTGTTTGTACTGTGGATATTCTATCCACTGTACCGGATAAATCCCCTTCATTTACTGGTGGATCAGCAACCTTCATTCTTCTTTTCCATTAATATTTTAAATCATTCTCTACACTTCTTTTCACCCTTTTTGTACTTTTTAAATCTCTACATCAAAATTCAAAACAACCATTGATCATCTTTCTTCTATTATTTAATTCATTGATAAGATTGAGTAGGATTTGGTCGATGAAGCTTAGGTCAGTTGGGTTAATCCATTGGATGTTAACTAAACTATAATGAAAGAGATGTGCTATATAAAATAATGTGCTATATAAAATAAAATAGATATTTTATTCCTATGAAATTCAATGACGTTTTGGTTTCAATGTAAAAGTCAAAGAGATACGTACGAATCTTGAAAGCATCAGTGATTCCGGGGGTCTCTGTAATACCTCGAATTTTTATTTTCAAGACTTTAGAATTTTTATTAAATCAAAAATCCGAATTTTTTTTATAGTATGAGTTGTGAAGACCGAGCATTTCTAACTTAAGCCTAAATTTGAATTGGGCCCAAGCCCAAAAACAGAGCGTTCGGAAATTTCAATGAAATAGAATGGAACTCTACGATATAAACTAATTATCCTAAATTTAATGTTATTATTATTTGTTGTATTATTAGAAAGTAAATTGAAGAGATATTTTATGACCCAACTAAATAATTAAATAAATTAAACCGGACCTAAAAATCAATTAAATGTGTCAAAACCACACGAATGATCGGAAAACCGAGCGAAAAACTCAAAAAAACCAATGAAATGAGACTAACTCACTGAATCGGACCGAGCCGGTTCGAATCGAACCAGACCGGCCCATTTCTTTTCTTTTCTTTTTCTTTCTTTTTCTTTTCTTCCTTCTCCTTCTCCAGTTGCACGACCTCCTCCTCCTCCTCCTCCCTCCTCTCCTTCGATCTCCTTCCTCCGGCCACCAAATCCGGCAAGTGAATACTCTAAAAACATGTACTCAACGCAAGGAAGAAGAATATGGCTTTGACTTGAACTGAAACTGCATCTATTTTGAAAGGAAAGAGCTTGAAGTTTCGGCACCGTAGCGACACCTTTTTCCGGCGATTCACGCCGTTTCAGGCAAGCCTAGGACGCAAGGTGAGTACCAAATGACTCCTCTCTTCTTCCTCTTTAATTTGATGGCCTCCTCGTCGACTGTAATAGCCGGAATTGGAAAACCCAAAATGGGTTTCACCGAACCTTTCCGGTCAATTTCCGGCCAAATAGCTCATACCCACCTTGATTTGGATACATATTAGTGATCCTCTCATCGAAACGAATAAAATGATATATTGTTTGTTAATTTTGGTGAAGATTTGACTTTTTCGGCCACCGTGCACGGTGGCGGCGGCGGTGGTCCGGCGACCGGCCGGCGACACTTCGGCGAGGCACCAAAAGGCAGAATCTTCCTCTTCTCGTGTAGGTTGTGGATCCGTCGTCTGATTTTCAATCGGTACACTCTAAAGCTTAATTCGCAATTTTTGAATAAATCCCAAATTAATTAATTAATGAATTTAATTAAGTATTTAAATGAATTAAATTAGATATTGTTAAAAATATATCAATGAATATTAATTATAACTATAAGGTTGCTACTGAAATATAAATTCCTAGCTAATAATAAATTTTAGGAATTTTATTAACAAATAAATAGTTATAGAACAATTAATTATAGTGGACTGTGTGAATTGAATGGACGGATGAATAATGGTTATGGCGGATGGGATTAGTTAATGTGAATTGCCCGATGGATGGGCTATGTGTTGACATGTGGCTTATGTGAAAATTTGGATAGTCCGGTTTATAGAGGAAATACTGCCGAATTTTTAATAAAACACTTATTGAAGAATTAAATTAGTTATATTCTTAATAAGTAGTAACGATTAAAACTTTAGGTATTATTATTATTATTATTATTATTGTTGTTGTTGTTATTATTCTCATTAGGAATATCATTAGTATTATTATAATTAGAAATTTTATCCAAAGGTTATAAATTAGAATAAATAAATAAATAAATAGGGAAACTATATATATATATATATATATATATATATATATATATATATATATATATATATATATATCCCATTCATCCTATATATATATATATATATAGTTTCAGAGCCTAGTTTTTTGTTAATACTATGAATCTACATACATATAAGGATACCAACTGAGATATCTGAAGTGGCTGGGCCTACCTTTCTGAACCCGTTTGATGGCCATGTTGTGTTGAAAAGGCCGAGTGTAGGGTATAACCAGGTGACCGTCGCCAATTGTTGATATCATAACATGGTTCCTCTAATATGTAAATTGCTTAATAGTATTAACATGGCTGATTCTGAATCCTCATAAATTAAAAGGGTCATAAACAGAAATGAATCACTTTTCCAAGATTTTAAAACTTTTGATGAATGGGCATTAAATATCCAATTAAATGTTTTTAATCAAAATGATCTTAATTTAATTTTGTCAAATCTTTATTCAGTCTCTATCTCTTTTAAATTACTAGAAGATCCACATGTAGAGAAACCAACTGAGATATTATACACAGTTTTGGGTATGCCATCAGTGGCAGTGGCCGCAACTTGTTGGTATCATAATATGGATTCTTTCTTGTGTTCATTACCTAGTAATCTTAAATTAGATAATTCTGATAACATCCATAATCCTGATTTTTATTCGGTCTCTATCCGCTTTGATTTACTAGACGACCCACATCAAAGGAGGCCTACTGAAATATCATTCACAGTTTTGGGTATGCCTTCCCAGGCAGTGGCCGCAACTTGGTGGTATTATAACATGGAGCCCTTCATGTGTACATCAACTAGCAATATTACATCGGATGTTACTGCAATAAAATTCAGTAAAACTACATTTATAAACGATAACGAATTAAATGTTTTTCGAAAAAATGATATTGAAAAAAGTTTAATAAAAGAAATTTCTAAAACACAGAATTTATTAAAAATGAAACAGATATTAAAGCATTTTACTTTTGAAGAACTAAAATATGAGTATTTCAATTATAAATTAAATAATTCAATTGACATTCAATTCTTTGTTTGGTATGACACATTTAAAGCAAATACTTCTGTTAAGAATTTAAATCCTCTAAATGTTGGAAATAAACAACCTAATACTAAGAATAATTCTAAAAAGAATTATAAAAATTTAACTTGTTTTTGTTGTGGTAAAAAGGGACATACTTCTAAATTTTGTAAAACAAACTCCCTCTATAAATTACATAGAGAATTAGATAAATTAGATAAAAAATTAACTCAATTAAATACAGAATTAGATGATATATATAAAGAATTGCAAGACGTAAAAACAACAGTTCAGTGTTGTGTACCCAACCCCCATTCTCAAAACAAGTATACATCCTCACATAAAATCTCTTTTAAAAATTTAATTTGTTATACTTGCGGTAAAAAAGGACACTCATCAAAATTTTGCAAGCTTAATCAAACATTGAATAAATTATCTATAAAAGAAAATGTTTTAAATAAACTCCATATTGATGAATTAGATAAAGCAACTAGTTCATCTGCAAAATTTTTACATATGCTTACTAAAGAACAAGTCACTATTTTAGACGCAGTCAATACTATAACTGATAATGAAATGAAATCCCAACTTCTTCAACAATTAATCAAAAATTTTGAAGAAGCTCAGCAAGTAAACGAATTAACTCCTCAATTGGTAATTATTACTTATGATCTAAAGACCATTTTCAATAAAAATAAACCTCAAAAGTTAGAAACCTCTAATCATACTTTATATCAAGACATTAAAACATTAAAGCATGAAGTGCAAGAATTAAAAGTTAATTTTCAACAAAATTCTCAAAGATTAAAATATTTAGAATCTAAACTTCCTTTAAAACTAAAAAAGAAAAAGCTTTCTAAAAAACCACTAATTCAATAATTCATAATCTATATCTTGATAACTCTATTCATGGATTAGGTTCCACATCTAGTTCCTCTAAAAATATTAATGGTAAACCGACTTAAATGTTTTATTTTCAAATTCTGTCATTACTTTTGTCTAATAAAACCTTTATATAAATATTTATCCTTCAATTTAAATATTTTTACATCTTTATGTATCCTTCCATTTAACTAATTTTATTAAGTGTTTTTGAATTTTAAATTAAAAATATATTAAAATTTCTGGCCCATGAATTCTTACATGCACAATGGGAAGAAAGGCGGATAAAGGTGAAGACCTAGTAAACCACTGACCTCAGTAATACTAAACCTACCCCTACTAAAGACCTTCAACAATGGATTGAGGTATTTTTTCTCAATGTCCAGCTGCTCGTAAAGTAGTATAGCATCCTCTTCCATAGAGGACTCAGGTATGACTTCTAAATCTAAAGCGATCGTATCCGCTTATGATACGGCTACTCTGTCTCAAACGGTAGACAGTAAAGAGTAATCAAATCCGTTGAAGGCTGTGGATTTGCCAAAAATTCAATATACTAATACTACTAAGTGGTTTGTTAAAAGTTTTGTATACATCCAATTATTTCTTATTATAAAACACGCGTCATCCATTCTAAGGATTGACCCGTATTTTCTTTATATACTCTAGTAAAACTTTTGTATAAATACTATCTGGTATATAATTATTTTGATTTTCAAAACGTATGGTACATCAGTACATTAACGCCCATTGTAAACCTTGCCCTGATGATAAACGAACTTAAACATCCTTCCCTGGCTTCTCCATAAATTGCCTAGCCCATTTAAACCACATTTAAATTATCCAACCCATCATCCCTTACAACCCATAAATCCATCATCGTCCATGATAAAACCCTATAAACCCATGCACCGATAAGCCCACTCAGTATAATCCCATAAACCTATCACAGTAAATCCTCAAAGACCATGCGTCATTCTGTTTCCAAGTAAAAACTAATTCTCATCATCATCCTTTTCTTTTTGGTGGGGATAGTAATGATAGTAATATGTCTCCCATATTTAACATACAGTAGAAAACGATAAAGATACAGTAGAAAAAGATAAAGAAAGAAAAGTTAAAAAGAAAAAAGATAAAAAGGCAAAAGAGATAAAGAAAGACAAGATAAAGAGAGAGAAAAAGATAAAGAAAGAAAAGTTAAAGAGAGAAAAGATAAAGAGAGAGAAAAGATAAAGAAGTTAAAGAAGGACACGTCAGCGTCCTCAATCATCTTAAACAGGCAGAAGAAACCTTAATTCCTTCAATATTTGCAGCAGTAAAGACAAACGTACAGTAAAAAGCCAAGCTCTTATATTCAACATAATCAAGTGGCAGACAAAAAACTATTCATCTACAGTAAAGGTCAACCACTATTCCTTTAATTTTTGCGGGGTAAAAGACAGTAAAAGTTTAGTAAAAGTTCAGTTATTATTTCCACAGTAAAGGCCAAGCTACTATGTCAACAGTAGGAGCCGAGTCTCTATTCAAACAGTAAAAGAAAAGACGCAGTGACAGACAACCCACTGTTCAACCAACAGTAAAAAGTCAACTACAGTAAAGATTCCGTGGCGGACAGAGTACTGTTCATCCACAGTGAAAACAGTAAAGCTCCGTGACAGACAGTCCACTGTTCGTCAACAGTAAAAAGCAAACAGTAATGGCGGACAAGGCGCTGTTTATCAGTGTAAAGTAAATAGTAAAGATTCCTATTTTTCCTATATAAAGGGAGCCTTTCCCCTTGTGAAGGCAGGCGTTTGTTTATAGAAGCCTCACTCTAAAACCAGGCGTTTGTTTATAGAAGCCTCACTCTAAAACCTTAATAAGCTTAGACTCTAAAATTATTTATAAGCCTCTCCCCTCTCCTTACTACGTTCTCAAAAGTTCATTGTAAGGATTCAAGATTAGAGATTCTATGTAAGTATAAACTAGTTTGAGCTTATAATTTAAATTGTAAAGTTTAAATTTAAATTTTGTAATTAAATAAAATTAAATTTTATATCCTGTTACTATTCTAAGACCGTGTTGACGGCACTCTTCTTCTTCTCTCTCCACACTCTGACTTAATTCTGGGGATCCCAGGTTAAGGTTGCAGGAACCCTAAACCTTTGTGATAAATATATTGATAAAATTGGTTGAGTTGATTGATAAATATTATTAAATTGTAAAATTTTGTTTATGATAAGTATGTTCTGTGGATGCGGCTTAGTCTGATCTTCCACATCAGAAATTATTGTTTCATTTGTTTAAAATTGTTCAATAAACAGTACTTGTTTGATTTAAACAGTAATTGTTTGTCTAAGAAACAGTACCCGTTTGATCTGAACAGTATTTGTTTATAAACAGTATTGATATACAGGCTGGAAACCCAGAAGTGCGGGCTACTGGTCCAAAGGACTATTTTATAGTCATCTTCTTGGTATAACAACGCCACGTATCATACTTAAAATAAAATGTGTTATATTTATATTTATAGATCCCATTCATCCTGAGATTTATATTTTTATTTATGACTTATAAAACGATTCAGAATTGTTAACGGATCCTTAAGCTTTTGTTGATTGTAAGGATTCAAGGTTAGAGATTCTATGTAAGTATAATTTAGTTTAAACCTTCTCATTTAAATTTGTATACTTAAATTGTATATTTCAATCTTGTATTTAAATATTGTAATTAAATAAAGTTTTAAAGTTTTTGTTTATAAATTGCTACTTCTTAAAGCCCGTGTTGACGGCACTATTCTCTTCTCCCTCCTCAATCTGACTTAACTCTGGAGATCCCAGGTTAAGGTTGCAGGAACCCTAAACCATTTAAATTGTGTGAAATTATTTGTTGTATAAGTATGCTCTGTGGATGCAGCTCAGTCTGATCTTCCACATCAGAAATATTGTTTGTTTGTAATTATGATTTAAACAGTAACTCTAATCTGCACAGTAATTGTTTGTATGTTAAATAGTACTTCTAAATAATATTTGATCTAAACAGTACTTGTTTATACAGTAAGTTTAATTTAAACAGTATTTGTTTTTAAACAGTATCGATATATCGGCTGGAAACCCAGAAGTGCGGGCTACTGGTCCAAAGGACTATTTTATAGTCATCTTCTTGGTATAACAACGCCACGTATCATACTTAAAATAAAATGTGTTATATTTATATTTATAGATCCCATTCATCCTGAGATTTATATTTTTATTTATGACTTATAAAACGATTCAGAATTGTTATATATATATGAATATTTAATTAAAATGAAAAAGATATTAAAAACTTATACTTTTGAAGAATTAAAATATGAATATTTAGATTATAAATTAGATAATCAATCTGACATTCAATTCTTTGATTGGTATGAATCAATTAAAGAAAATAAAAGTTTAAATCCCATAACTATTCGAGATAAAAGACCAGAGTGGATAGTAAATGATCAAACAATAAAAAGTGATTTTCCTCCTAAAACAATTAGTAAATTAAAATATCAAGATAATGAAGTTGTATGTGCACCATACAAAATTGCTCATGAAAATGATACAAATAAAAAAGTAATTGAACAAAACAATTTTAGTAATGCAAGTCTAATTTGCTTAAATACACAATTAAAAAGAATTGCACATTTGTTAGAAGATAAACCAACTGTAAATGAAAATGTAAAAGGTAAAGAAAAAATTACATCCCACATGTTTAAACCTTTTCAAATTTCTAAATCTAGTCAAAATGAATTTGTCACCAAATTAAAAGACCAATTAAGTAAACTTGAGGTTCGATCAGAAACTACTCAACAAGTAGCACCTGACACTCCTCAAGCATCAAGAAACATAAACACTCTAGAAGAAAATTCTAATTCTGATGTTAGTGAACCTGACTCAGAAGATGTTAAACAATTTCAAGTAAATCCTATTCCACAGACAGTCATATCTGGATAGACCTCAAAGGAGATCGGTCCTTCACTTAAGCTTGTCTTCAACAAAAGATTTTTAAGGACCGTTAACAGATCTGAATCTAATTACAAGTCATAAATAAAGATATAAATTTTAGGATGAATGGGATCTATAAATATATATATATATATAACACATTTTAAAAGTATCACTGTTTAGTTCAATAATTTATTTTACAAACAAACTATATTTCTGATGTGGAAGATCAGACTAAGCTGCATCCACAGAGCATACTTATACAACACACAAATCACAATTGAATTTAATATTTATCAATCAACTCAACCAATTTTAATTTAATTTATTTAAATTAAAGGTGTAGGGTTCCTGCAACCTTAACCTAGGATCCCCAGAGTTAAGTCAGAGTGTGGAGGGAGAAGCAGAATAGTGCCGTCAACACGGTCTTACCAAAGTAACAAGATATAAAATTTACTTTACTTGAAAATTTAAATTACAAGAGTTATTTACAAAATATACAAATTTAAAATTTAAATGATAAACTTAAACTAGTTTATACTTACATTGAATCTCTAACCTTGAATTCTTACAAGAACATTGAAGGGAGAATATCAGTGTAAGGGTGTTATCTCTAGTATAAGCTTATGCCTTCACAAAGAGGAGAGGCTCTTTTTAAATAACAAAAATGGAATCTTTACTATTTGCTTTTTACTGTTGATGTACAGTGTCTTGTCTGCCATCAAATATTACTGTGGATGAACAGTGGGTTGTCTGCCACTGTGCTTTTTACTGTGGAAGATGCTCTTTACAAAGTATCCGAGGAAGAGGACGAAGAAGAGGACGATGAGCTGTCCTTCTTTTTCTTTTTTACTTTCTCTTTTACTTGTTTTTTCTTCTTTCCCTTCTGCTTTATCTTTGCTTTTTCTTTAGACTTTTGACTTGCTTTACTTTGAATTTTAATAGCGGATTTGATGCTTTCATTATCACTATCAGTGGATGAATTGGAATCCGATGAAGATGATAATGACGCTCAATTTATCATCTTTTTACCTTTAAGACGAGCGTTGGAGGATTTACTGGATGAGGATGCACCATGTGCTTTACTGGAGGATGGTTTTACCATGGGGTCCGAGCTGGTTGACAGCTGTGCAAACATTTCTTGACAAATGAGTTTATACTCCTCAGGAGTTTTAGCTGCTGCTAACTGGGCCTGACATTGGGCTTTTTGGATCCCAAATTGTGGGTTCTCTGGAACTGCCAATGTGCTAGCATAGGTTAAAGCTGGTTTTATTGGGTTGGATAATTTATTGCGAATCCATTGACCAATTTTAAGTTCAGTGGTGGTATTTTTGAAAGATCCCCACCATTTGATTTTATGGCGCTTTACTAACATGGGAATTTGAGTTCCCGAAATATACTGAGAATCAAAATACCATTGGTAAACCCAAGGTGTGAAGAAGGTCATACAATAATACATTAGGGATGGTATATGTATTTCTTCAGGTGTAGGTTTATAATGGGTTTTAAAGAAGTGAAATAAATAATGGATTTCATGAGGGATAATCTCCTCAGAGATGCCTTTAAATTGCCACCAACGTTTAAACCAGTTGGGAACTTTACCAATTTTAGCAAAAGAGGTTTGGTCAAAATAAATCAACCAAGAATGAGTATAAGTGGGATTTTGAATACTAAAAACCCTTTCCCACGCATCTTTATAATCAAAATAATTATAAATCCAACAATGTTTATACAACGTTTTAAGTTTTACGGAAGTATATAAAGAAGATACGGGCCAATCCTTAGGGTGGATGACACGTTTGATTTGTATAGAGGAATAAGAAATGATATTTTTATTATGTTTATCAAAAGTATGTTTAATTTTTATTGATCCTGTTTCAATTAAAATATTACTATAATATTCTTGAGTTTTAGCAAGATCAGTTGGCATAAAATACCAATGCTCAGGATAAAAAGTTTTTACTATTTGCCAAGGATTGATATTATTATATCCATTCTCAACTTCTATTTCAAAATCATACATAGGTTTTACAAACCATTTATGAAATGAAGATTGGATTTTTGGCAAATCCACAGCCATCAACGGGTTTGATACTTCTTTACCGCCTACCGTTTGAGACGGAATAGTCGTATCATGAGCGGATACGATCGCTTTAGAGGTAGAAGACATACCTGTATCCTCCGCTGAAGAGGATGCCATAGTCTGCAGGGCTTTAATAACTTCTGGAGATTGAGAGAGTTCCTCAATCCATTTTTGAAGATCTTTACTATGGGTAGGTTTAGTGTTTGAGGTTTTACCAAGGTCTTCAGAGTGCTCAGAAAGAGCTTTACTAGGTGAGGTAGAATCCTCTTTAGGTTCTTGTTTTTGTGCTTTATCTTTCTTTCGACCCATCGTTCTGTAAGAATTCGCGGGTTAGAAAGTCTGGAAATTTTTACAAAAATATCTAAAACTAAAAATTTAATAAAAGAAATATCTAAAACTAAAAATTTAATCAAAATGAAAAAGATATTAAAAACTTATACTTTTGAAGAATTAAAATATGAATATTTAGATTATAAATTAGATAATCAATCTGACATTCAATTCTTTGATTGGTATGAATCAATTAAAGAAAATAAAAGTTTAAATCCCATAACTATTCGAGATAAAAGACCAGAGTGGATAGTAAATGATCAAACAATAAAAAGTGATTTTCCTCCTAAAACAATTAGTAAATTAAAATATCAAGATAATGAAGTTGTATGTGCACCATACAAAATTGCTCATGAAAATGATACAAATAAAAAAGTAATTGAACAAAATAATTTTAGTAATGCAAGTCTAATTTGCTTAAATACACAATTAAAAAGAATTGCACATTTGTTAGAAGATAAACCAACTGTAAATGAAAATGTAAAAGGTAAAGAAAAAATTACATCCCACATGTTTAAACCTTTTCAAATTTCTAAATCTAGTCAAAATGAATTTGTCACCAAATTAAAAGACCAATTAAGTAAACTTGAGGTTCGATCAGAAACTACTCAAAAAGTAGCACCTGACACTCCTCAAGCATCAAGAAACATAAACACTCTAGAAGAAAATTCTAATTCTGATGTTAGTGAACCTGACTCAGAAGACGTTAAACAATTTCAAGTAAATCCTATAACCCATAGAGAACTAGTAAATAGGGCACCAGACCTAGGAATCATTGATAAACCTAACACTATATCTCAATTTAAATATAATGCAACCACTATATATGAATGGAATATAGATGGACTTTCTGAATATAATATATTGAGTATTTTGCAGCGAATGACTATGGCTGCTAATGCATATAAAACTCAATCTATTATTTCGGATAGAGCTATCGCAGAAATACTTATAGCCGGTTTCACAGGCCAATTAAAAGGTTGGTGGGATTATCATCTTACTGAACCACAACATTTAGAAATTTTAAATTCAATTCAAGTAAATGATGACGGTGAACCTATATATGATGAGAATGGTGAAGTAATTCAAGATGCAGTATCATCTTTAATTCTCACTATATCATTACATTTTATAGGAGATCCATCTCACTTAAAAGATAAAAATGCAGAGTTATTAAGTAATCTTAAATGTAAACAATTAAGTGATTTTCAAAATTATAAAACAACTTTCCTCACTCGATTAATGTTAAGGGAAGATTCTAACCAAAGCTTTTGGAAAGAAAAGTTCTTGGCTGGCTTACCTTATTTTTTGGGTTAAAAAATTTAGGAATTTTATTAAACAACAATATGGTCAACCTATACCTTATAGTAAACTAACATATGGACAATTAATTAGTATAATACAAAAAGAAGGTTTGCAAATCTGTCAAGATTTAAAACTTCAAAGAACTCTAAAATATGAAATGCATAAAACTAGAAAAGAATTAGGATCTTTTTGCAAACAATTTGATTATGGCATGACATCAGCTCAAAGATGTAATGGCCAGTGTTCTAAAACACCTAAACCTAAAAAACGTTATACAAATAAAGATTATAAAAGGCAATATAGGTCCACACCAAGTAAAAATAAATTTTATCATAAAGAAAAATTTAAAACCAATAAGAAAAATAAGAGAAAACAACCCTATAAATCTTCAGGTAAAACTTCTTATAAAGATTTAACTTGTTACAATTGTGGTAAAAAAGGTCATACTGCTAAATTTTGCAAATTTAATAAAAAGTTAAATGAATTGCATTTAGATGATGAAGTTTTAAATAAAATTCACGAACTATATCTTGATTCTGATACTTCAGAATCTGAGAATATAGAAAGTGATAATCAGATCGATGAATTAGGTTCAACAACCAGTTCATCTGACAAATCTTTAAATATGCTAACCAAAGATCAAAACACACTCTTAGAAGTAGTAAAAACTATAGAAGATCAAGAAACTAAAGCTAAACTTCTGCAAAAACTCATAAAAAGTTTTGAAGAAGAAAAACCAATAAAAGAGGATATAACCCCTAAAATTCAAACTAATACTTATGATTTAACAACTATTCTCAATAAAAATAAAAATAAAAAGATAGCTATAGAAAATTCTAATCAAGATTTATATAAAGAAATTAAAACTTTAAAGCAAGAAGTAAGTGAATTAAAAATACAATTTCAATTACATGATAGGTTAATAAAATTATTAGAATCCCAACTCATTTCTAGTTCTTCCTCCGATGAAGAACCAGATAATGATATAAAAGATGAATTAAACCAATTGGATGAAGACATAGATAGTAATTTTCTAAATTTATTACAAGAAATAACTTCAAGAAAATATTTAGTAAAAATAAACCTTAAGATAAATGATTTTAGTATAGAAGCAATTGCACTATTTGATACAGGTGCAGATTTAAACTGTATAAAATCTGATTTAATACCTAAAAGGTATTGGTTAAAAACTAATGAAAAATTAAGTACTGCAAATAAATCTAAATTAGAAATTATAGGCAAAACAGATGCATATATAGTGAATCAAGGTTTAGAAATAAACACAGTATTTTTACTATCCCCTCAGATAAATTATATGGTAATATTAGGAACTCCTTTCATAAACCTAATAACACCATACTCAGTTAAAGAAGATTGTATTAAATTCAAAGTACGAAATAGTAAAGCTAGGTTGGAATTCACAGAAAAACCTAAAAAGAAACAATTAAACTTATTAAAAGCTCATTCAATTAAAATATTAGAAATTAATTCTTTAATAAAATCTAAAGAAGAAGATTTACAAGATGTAAAAAATAATGTGTACTTAAATAGGATTAAGAAACAATTAGACGATGAATTTATACAAAATAAAATCAAAAATCTAAAAGAATATATGGAAAATACACTATGTGCTGATCATCCAAATGCTTTTTGGAATCGTAAACAGCATATGGTTGATTTACCATATGAACCTGATTTTGATGAAAAAACTATTAAAACTAAAGCTAGACCAATTCAGATGAATCCTGAACTGATTGAGCATTGTAAAACTAAAATTCAAGATTTACTTAATAAAAAATTAATTGCTAAATCTAGAAGCCCATGGTCTTGTGCAGCTTTTTATGTAAATAAAAATGCTGAAATAGAACGTGGTGTCCCAAGATTAGTAATAAATTATAAACCTTTAAATACAGCTTTAAAATGGATTAGATATCCAATTCCTAATAAAAAAGATCTTTTAAAGAAACTTTATAATGCAAATATTTTTAGTAAATTTGACATGAAATCTGGATATTGGCAAATTCAAATTGCCCCTAGAGACAGATATAAAACAGCATTTACAGTTCCATTTGGTCAATACGAATGGAATGTAATGCCTTTTGGTTTAAAAAATGCTCCTTTTGAATTTCAGAGGATCATGAATGATATTTTTAACCCTTATTCTAAATTTTGTATTGTCTATATTGATGATGTGCTTATTTTTAGTACAACTTTAGATGATCATTTTAAACATTTAAAAACTTTTTGCATGATCATTAAGAAAAATGGTTTGGCATTGAGTAAAAATAAAATGGATTTATTTAAAACTAAGATAAGATTTTTAGGACACTATATTGAACAAGGTACAATTCAACCTATAGAAAGAACGCTTGTTTTTGGAGAAAAATTTCCAGATGAAATTACTAATAAATTCCAACTACAAAGATTTCTTGGTTGTTTAAATTATGTCATTGATTTTTATCCTAATTTAAATTGTATGATTAAACCATTGCATGATAGATTACATAAAAATGCTAGTCCTTGGACGGATAAGCATACTCAAATTGTAAAAAAGTTAAAGTCTTTAGTAAAAGAAATACCATATTTATACATTCCTAATCCTACAGCATTTAAAATAGTTGAAACTGATGCTTCTGATATAGGTTATGGTGGTATTTTAAAGGAAAAACTTAACGATAAAGAGCGTATAATCCAATATACTTCGGGTCATTGGACTCCCGCTCAAATTAATTATTCTACTATTAAAAAGGAAATTTTAAGTATAGTAATATGTATAAATAAATTTCAGTCTGATTTATTAAATCAAAAATTTCTGCTAAATTGTCAAGAAATGTTTGCACATGGTGCATCCTCATCCAGTAAATCCTCCAATGCTCGTCTTAAAGGTAAAAAGATGATAAATTGGGCGTCATTATCATCTTCATCGGATTCCAATTCATCCACTGATAGTGATAATGAAAGCATCAAATCCGCTATTAAAATTCAAAGTAAAGCAAGTCAAAAGTCTAAAGCAAAAGCAAAGATAAAGCAGAAGGGAAAGAAGAAAAAACAAGTAAAAGAGAAAGTAAAAAAGAAAAAGAAGGACAGCTCATCGTCCTCTTCTTCGTCCTCTTCCTCGGATACTTTGTAAAGAGCATCTTCCACAGTAAAAAGAACAGTGGCAGACAACCCACTGTTCATCCACAGTAATATCTGATGGCAGACAAGACACTGTACATCAACAGTAAAAAACAAATAGTAAAGATTCCATTTTTGTTATTTAAAGAGAGCCTCTCCTCTTTGTGAAGGCATAAGCTTAGACTAGAGATAACACCCTTACACTGATATTCTCCCTTCAATGTTCTTGTAAGAATTCAAGGTTAGAGATTCAATGTAAGTATAAACTAGTTTAAGTTTATCATTTAAATTTTAAATTTGTATATTTTGTAAATAACTCTTGTAATTTAAATTTTCAAGTAAAGTAAATTTTATATCTTGTTACTTTGGTAAGACCGTGTTGACGGCACTATTCTTCTTCTCCCTCCACACTCTGACTTAACTCTGGGGATCCCAGGTTAAGGTTGCAGGAACCCTACACCTTTAATTTAAATAAATTAAATTAAAATTGGTTGAGTTGATTGATAAATATTAAATTCAATTGTGATTTGTGTGTTGTATAAGTATGCTCTGTGGATGCAGCTTAGTCTGATCTTCCACATCAGAAATATAGTTTGTTTGTAAAATAAATTATTGAACTAAACAGTGATACTTTTAAAATGTGTTATATATATATATATATATTTATAGATCCCATTCATCCTGAAATTTATATCTTTATTTATGACTTGTAATTAGATTCAGATCTGTTAACGGTCCTTAAAAATCTTTTGTATCTGTTTACGATTCCAAAAAGCATTTGGATGATCAACACATAGTGTATTTTCCATATATTCTTTTAGTTTTTTGATTTTATTTTGTATAAATTCATCGTCTAATTGTTTCTTAATCCTATTTAAGTACACATTATTTTTTACATCTTGTAAATCTTCTTCTTTAGATTTTATTAAAGAATTAATTTCTAATATTTTAATTGAATGAGCTTTTAATAAGTTTAATTGTTTCTTTTTAGGTTTTTCTGTGAATTCCAACCTAGCTTTACTATTTCGTACTTTGAATTTAATACAATCTTCTTTAACTGAATATGGTGTTATTAGGTTTATGAAAGGAGTTCCTAATATTACCATATAATTTATCTGAGGGGATAGTAAAAATACTGTGTTTATTTCTAAACCTTGATTCACTATATATGCATCTGTTTTGCCTATAATTTCTAATTTAGATTTATTTGCAATACTTAATTTTTCATTAGTTTTTAACCAATACCTTTTAGGTATTAAATCAGATTTTATACAGTTTAAATCTGCACCTGTATCAAATAGTGCAATTGCTTCTATACTAAAATCATTTATCTTAAGGTTTATTTTTACTAAATATTTTCTTGAAGTTATTTCTTGTAATAAAATTAGAAAATTACTATCTATGTCTTCATCCAATTGGTTTAATTCATCTTTTATATCATTATCTGGTTCTTCATCGGAGGAAGAACTAGAAATGAGTTGGGATTCTAATAATTTTATTAACCTATCATGTAATTGAAATTGTATTTTTAATTCACTTACTTCTTGCTTTAAAGTTTTAATTTCTTTATATAAATCTTGATTAGAATTTTCTATAGCTATCTTTTTATTTTTATTTTTATTGAGAATAGTTGTTAAATCATAAGTATTAGTTTGAATTTTAGGGGTTATATCCTCTTTTATTGGTTTTTCTTCTTCAAAACTTTTTATGAGTTTTTGCAGAAGTTTAGCTTTAGTTTCTTGATCTTCTATAGTTTTTACTACTTCTAAGAGTGTGTTTTGATCTTTGGTTAGCATATTTAAAGATTTGTCAGATGAACTGGTTGTTGAACCTAATTCATCGATCTGATTATCACTTTCTATATTCTCAGATTCTGAAGTATCAGAATCAAGATATAGTTCGTGAATTTTATTTAAAACTTCATCATCTAAATGCAATTCATTTAACTTTTTATTAAATTTGCAAAATTTAGCAGTATGACCTTTTTTACCACAATTGTAACAAGTTAAATCTTTATAAGAAGTTTTACCTGAAGATTTATAGGGTTGTTTTCTCTTATTTTTCTTATTGGTTTTAAATTTTTCTTTATGATAAAATTTATTTTTACTTGGTGTGGACCTATATTATCTTTTATAATCTTTATTTGTATAACGTTTTTTAGGTTTAGGTGTTTTAGAACACTGGCCATTACATCTTTGAGCTGATGTCATGCCATAATCAAATTGTTTACAAAAAGATCCTAATTCTTTTCTAGTTTTAAGCATTTCATATTTTAGAGTTCTTTGAAGTTTTAAATCTTGACAGATTTGCAAACCTTCTTTTTGTATTATACTAATTAACTGTCCATATGTTAGTTTACTATAAGGTATAGGTTGACCATATTGTTGTTTAATAAAATTCCTAACTTTTTCACCCAAAAAATAAGGTAAGCCAGCCAAGAACTTTTCTTTCCAAAAGCTTTGGTTAGAATCTTCCCTTAACATTAATCGAGTGAGGAAAGTTGTTTTATAATTTTGAAAATCACTTAATTGTTTACATTTAAGATTACTTAATAACTCTGCATTTTTATCTTTTAAGTGAGATGGATCTCCTATAAAATGTAATGATATAGTGAGAATTAAAGATGATACTGCATCTTGAATTACTTCACCATTCTCATCATATATAGGTTCACCGTCATCATTTACTTGAATTGAATTTAAAATTTCTAAATGTTGTGGTTCAGTAAGATGATAATCCCACCAACCTTTTAATTGGCCTGTGAAGCCGGCTATAAGTATTTCTGCGATAGCTCTATCCGAAATAATAGATTGAGTTTTATATGCATTAGCAGCCATAGTCATTTGCTGCAAAATACTCAATATATTATATTCAGAAAGTCCATCTATATTCCATTCATATATAGTGGTTGCATTATATTTAAATTGAGATATAGTGTTAGGTTTATCAATGATTCCTAGGTCTGGTGCCCTATTTACTAGTTCTCTATGGGTTATAGGATTTACTTGAAATTGTTTAACGTCTTCTGAGTCAGGTTCACTAACATCAGAATTAGAATTTTCTTCTAGAGTGTTTATGTTTCTTGATGCTTGAGGAGTGTCAGGTGCTACTTGTTGAGTAGTTTCTGATCGAACCTCAAGTTTACTTAATTGGTCTTTTAATTTGGTGACAAATTCATTTTGACTAGATTTAGAAATTTGAAAAGGTTTAAACATGTGGGATGTAATTTTTTCTTTACCTTTTACATTTTCATTTACAGTTGGTTTATCTTCTAACAAATGTGCAATTCTTTTTAATTGTGTATTTAAGCAAATTAGACTTGCATTACTAAAATTATTTTGTTCAATTACTTTTTTATTTGTATCATTTTCATGAGCAATTTTGTATGGTGCACATACAACTTCATTATCTTGATATTTTAATTTACTAATTGTTTTAGGAGGAAAATCACTTTTTATTGTTTGATCATTTACTATCCACTCTGGTCTTTTATCTCGAATAGTTATGGGATTTAACCTTTTATTTTCTTTAATTGATTCATACCAATCAAAGAATTGAATGTCAGATTGATTATCTAATTTATAATCTAAATATTCATATTTTAATTCTTCAAAAGTATAAGTTTTTAATATCTTTTTCATTTTGATTAAATTTTTAGTTTTAGATATTTCTTTTATTAAACTTTTTTCAATATCTTCTTTACTAAGAACATTTAATTCTCTGTTTATATCACAAACATTTTCAGTTATGGCTGAAGCTGTTGGTGATTCTGGGGATGAATTTACTAAAGTAGATTGTTGACTTACATAATTATCTACAGGGTTATAGACTGCCTGTGGAATAGGATTACTATAGTTAACACCTTTCATTTTATTTGGAATATCTGAGGTAGAATACCTAGGTTTTTACTAAAGTCTGAAAAAGTGGTTTACTATCAGGTTCTTTATATTTAGCATAAATCACAGAAGGTATAGAGGAACTAGGTTTATCATTTTCATCTGTTGTCACAAAAGAAGATGACCCTGTATACCTCATACTTTGACTTCTATTAAATTTTAATGTAACTTTACCATCTTCAAATTGTTCAATTTTTTGTAGATTGACATTTGGTTTTACTGGTTCTGGAACAGGAGGAGGGACAACCCCTTCCAATATCCATTCATCTGGAAGAGTAATGTCTTTCCATTGAATAGTTTTAGGGATTACTGTGTTCGTTTTAGTTAAATCTGTTTGAAGAAATCTTGTTTCTCCAATTTTAGGTTGTAATTTATATTTAGTTCAAAGCTGAGTTCATAGCTTTATAATGAATTTTATAGATTAAAGCAATAGGAATGGATCCCTGCTTCATTTTATAATTATGGGTTTTAATTTCCAAAACTATACTTTCTAAAATATTTAAATCATTTAATGAGACAGTCATATCTGGATAGACCTCAAAGGAGATCGGTCCTTCACTTAAGCTTGTCTCAACAGATCCTAATAAAGAATCTTGAAAATTTAAAAATCTAGCATCTCTTACTAGTGCAAGAATACTAGTGTTTAATCCTTCTCTTGTTAAAGGTTTTATTCCTACCTGAATTAAACCTATATGAATATATTTATATTTTTTACTTTTATGCTGTTGTAAAGTCTTAGAAGACAAAAGAGTTATCCTTTCAAAAGGTTTACTAAGTTGAAAATCTCTTTCTTCAGTTTTAATAACATAATCAGTTTTAAATAAATTAAATTTTAAAACTTTATAAATTTGTTATTTATCAACTTTAGGTATTTCCCATTCATCAATTGCTTTACTAAAATCTTGCAAAATTAATTCATTTCTATTTATGACCCTTTTAATTTCTGATGATTCAGAATCATCCGATTTAATACTACTAACTGACCTACACAATAAAGGATCCATTTTAGAATCTCAACAGGTTGCGGCCACTGTCTGCGGTTATACCCTAACTCAGCCTTAACACACGGCTATCAAACGGGTTCAGTGCAGGCATACCCAAAACCATTTATGAGCAGTCCAAATGAATTCTTTAAAGTATAGCTAATTAGTAATTTAAAAAGGATTGGCTCTGATACCAACAAAAGATTTTTAAGGACCGTTAACAGATCTGAATCTAATTACAAGTCATAAATAAAGATATAAATTTCAGGATGAATGGGATCTATAAATATATATATATATAACACATTTTAAAAGTATCACTGTTTAGTTCAATAATTTATTTTACAAACAAACTATATTTCTGATGTGGAAGATCAGACTAAGCTGCATCCACAGAGCATACTTATCCAACACACAAATCACAATTGAATTTAATATTTATCAATCAACTCAACCAATATATATATATATATATACAACACATGGCTATTCACGGGTTCAGTTCCCATTTATTATATATATATATATATATTTTAAATGGAAAATTCCTAAAGTAGATAAAGAACAAATTTATAAAGTTTCTAAATTTAATTTATGGAAAACTGATTATGTCATAAAAACAGAAGAAAGAGATTTTCAATTAAGTAAACCATTTGAAAAAATAACTCTTTTATCTTCTAAAACCTTACAACAACATAAAAGTAAAAGATATAAGTATATTCATATAGGATTAATTCAAGTAGGTATAAAACCCTTAACCCGAGAAGGATTAAACACTAGTATGTTAGCGGTAGTACGAGATGCTAGATTTTTAAACTTTCAAGATTCTTTGTTAGGATCAGTTGAGACCAATTTAAGTGAAGGACCTATATCCTTTGAAGTATACCCAGATATGACTATCTCATTAAACGATGTAAATATTTTAGAAAGTATGGTTTTAGAAATTAAAACCCATAATTATAAGATGAAGCAAGGATCAATTCCTATAGCATTAATATATAAGATTCATTATAAAGCAATGAATTCAGCATTTGGTTCTAAATATAAGTTACAACCTAAAATAGGAGAAACAAGATTCCTACAGACAGATTTAACTAAAACTAATACAAGGTCATCATCTTCTGTCGTTACGGATGATATTGAAAAACCCTCTTCAAATATACCTTCGGTTATTTATGCAAAATATAAAGATACTGAACCTAAACCTATTATTCAAACATTAGTCAAACCCAGATACTCTACTTCAGATATTCCAAATTTAGGACAGTCTCTTAAAATGAAAGGTGTTGATTATAGTTCTTCAATTCCACAAGCAGTCTATAATCCAATAGAAAACTATGTAAATCAGCAATCAAATTTAGCAAACTCATCACCTGAATCACCAACAGCTTCAGCTATAACTGAAAATATACATGAGGTAAATAGAGAACTAAATGTACTTAGTAAAGAAGATATTGAGAAAGGAGAGATATCAAAAACCAAAAATTTGATGAAATTAAACAAGATACTCAAAACTCATACATTTGAGGATTTAAAATCTGAATACTTAGATTATAAACTAAACACTCAAACTACAATCAAGTTCTTTGATTGGTTTGCCCTAACTAAAGAAAATTGTTCCAATAAAAGCTTAAATCCAATCACCGTTAGAGATAAGAGACCCGAATGGATAGTAAATGATAGAATTATACAAAGTGATTTTCCACCTAAAACAATTAGTAAATTAAAATATCAAGATAATGAAATTGTTTGTGCCCCATATAAAATAGCTAGAGATAATGATACAGATAAAAAACTAATAGAACAAAATAACTTTAGTAATGCAAGTTTAATTTGTTTAAATACACAATTAAAACGACTAGAAAACTTGTTAGAAGAAAAACCAGATCTAGATGATAAATTAAAAGGTAAAGAAAAGATAAAATCTCACATTTTTAAACCATATCAACTTTCTCAATCTAGTCAAAAGGAATTACAAAATAAATTTCTAGGAACATTAAAAGATCAACTAAGTAAACTCGAATTACTTTCAGAATCTACTCAACAAGTAGCACCTGAAACCCCTCAAACATCTAGAAATATAAATATAATAGAAGAAAACTCTCACTCTGAAATCACTGAACCTGAATCAGAAGATATTAAACAATTCGAAATTAACCCAATATCACATAGAGAAATAGTAAATAGAGCACCAGATTTAGGCTTAATAGATAAACCAAATCATATATCTCAATTTAAATATAATGCTACTACAATTTATGAATGGAATATAGATGGATTATCTGAATATAATATCTTAAGTATATTGCAACAAATGACTATGGCAGCTAATGCTTATAAAACTCAGTCAATTATATCAGATAGAGCCATATCAGAAATAATTATAGCAGGATTTACAGGCCAATTAAAAGGTTGGTGGGATTATCACCTAACTGACCAACAACATTTAGAAATATTAAATTCCATTCAGGTCAATAGTGAAGGAGAACCAATATATGATGAAAATGGTGAGACTATTCAAGGTGCTGTGTCAACATTAATTCTCACTATTTCATTACATTTTATAGGAGATCCCTCACATTTAAAAGATAAAAATGCAGAATTACTAAGCAATCTAAAATGTAAAAAATTAAGTGACTTTCAATATTATAAAACCACTTTCCTTACCTGATTAATGTTACGAGAAGATTCAAATCAAGCCTTTTGGAAAGAGAAATTCTTAGCCGGATTACCTTTTTTCTTGGGCGAAAAGGTTAGAAATTATATAAAACAACAATTTGGCAATCCAATACCTTATAATAAATTGACATATGGACAATTAATCAGTATAATTCAAAAGGAAGGATTACAAATTTGTCAAGACTTAAAGCTTCAAAGAACTTTAAAATATGAGTTACATAAAACTAAACAAGAATTAGGATCTTTTTGTAAATAGTTTGATTATGGCATGACATCTACTAAGCAATGTAGAGGCCAGTGTTCAGAACCACCTAAACCTAAAAAACCCTATAATCACAAGTATTATAAGAAGCCATACAAGTCAAAACCAAGTCAAGATAAATACTATCAAAAAGAAAAGTCTAAACCTCATAAGAAATATAAAAGGAAGCAATAATATAAATCTTCAAATAAAACTTCTTATAAAGATTTAACTTGTTATAATTGTGGTAAGAAAGGACATACGTCAAAATTTTGTCGATTCAATAAAAAATTAAATGCATTAAATCTAGAAGAAGAAGTCTTAAATAAAATTCATGAGCTGTATCTCGATTCAGACACCTCCGAATCAGAGATGCTCGAGAGTGAAAATCAAGTTGATGAAATAGGAACAACAACCAGTTCTTCAAAGCAAACAATAAACATGCTTACTAAAGATCAAAGTACACTTTTAGAAGTGGTAAATAATATAACTGATACTGAAACTAAAACACAACTTCTTAAAAAATTAATAAAAAGTTTTGAAGAAGAAAAAGAATTAAAAGAAATAACTCCTAAACTACAAACTAACACTTATGATTTGACTACTATATTAAATAGAAATAAAAAAGTAGAAATGGAAATCTCCACTAAAGAATTACAAAAAGAAATTAGGACTCTAAAGCATGAAGTAAACGAATTAAAAGGACAATTTCAACAAAATGCTAAGCGAATAAAACTGTTAGAATCTCAACTCATATCTAGTTCTTCTTCTGAAGAACCAGATGATGACATAAAAGACGAAATAAACCAACTAGAAGAAGAAGAAGAAGTAAATCCTAATTTTCTATTTTTATTTCAAGAAATTACTTCAAGAAAATATTTAGTAAAAATAAACATTAAAATAGCAAATGATTTTATCATAGATGCAATAGCATTATTTGATACAAGAGCGGATTTAAATTGTATAAAATCAGATTTAGTACCTAAAAGATATTGGTTAAACACTAAAGAAAAACTAAGCACGACAAATAAAACCAAATTAGATATAGTAGGCATGGTAGAAGCATTAATTGTAAACCAAGATTTAGAAATAAAAACAGTATTTTTAATTTCTCCCCAAATAAATTATATGGTAATTTTAGGAACACCTTTTATAAACATAATAACCCCTTATTCAGTGAAGGAAGATTGTATTAAATTCAAAATAAAAAATAAAACGGCTAGACTCGAATTTACAGAGAAACCTAGGAGAAAGAACTTAAATTTACTAAAAGCTCATTCTATTAAAATGCTAGAAATCAATTCATTAATAAAATCCAAAGAAGAAGACTTAAAAGATTTAAAGAATAATATGTGTTTAAAAAGAATTAAAGGACAGCTAGAAACCGAATTTATACGAAATAAAATAAAAAACCTAAAAGATTATATGGAGAAAAAACTTTGTGCAGATCACCCTAATGCTTTTTGGAACCGTAAACAACATATAATTGATTTACCATATGAAAATAATTTTGATGAAAAAACCATTACAACTAAAGCCAGGCCAATTCAAATGAATCCTGAATTGATAGAACATTGTAAAAAAGAAATCAAAGAATTAGAAAATAAAAAATTAATTTGCAAATCAAGAAGCCCATGGTCATGTGCGGCATTTTATGTTAATAAAAATGCAGAAATAGAAAGAGGAGTACCAAGATTGGTAATAAACTATAAACCACTAAATGCAGCAGTAAAATGGATAAGATACCCAATTCCAAATAAAAAAGATCTTTTAAAGAAATTGTACAATGCTAATATCTTTAGTAAATTTGACATGAAATCAGGTTATTGGCAAATACAGATTCATCTTAAAGATAGGTATAAAACAGCATTTACAGTCCCTTTTGGTCAATATAAATGGAATGTAATGCCTTTTGGATTAAAAAATGCACCTTCAGAATTTCAAAGAATAATGAATGATATATTTAACCCATATTCAAAATTTTGTATAGTATATATTGATGATGTGTTAGTATTTAGTCAAACTATTGAAAACCATTTTAAACATTTAAAAACCTTCTGTATGATTATAGAAAAGAATGGTTTAGCACTTAGTCAAACTAAAATGGATTTATTTAAAACTAAAATAAGATTTTTAGGACATTATATTGAACAAGGAATAATCCAACCTATAGAAAGACCTATGATCTTTGGAGAAAAATTTCCTGATGAGATCACTACTAAAATACAACTTCAGAGATTTCTTGGTTGTTCAAATTATGTCATTGACTTTTATCCTAATTTAAATTGTATGATAAAACCTTTACATGATAGACTTAGGAAAAATGCTGGTCCCTGGACTGCCAAGCATACACAATTGGTAAAAAAGATTAAATCATTAGTAAAAGAAATTCCTTATTTATATATCCCCAATCCTACTGCATTTAAAATTGTAGAAACAGATGCATCCAATATAGGATATGGAGGCATCTTAAAATAAAAAATCAATGGTAAAGAGCGTATAATCCAATATACGTCAGGACATTGGAACCAGACACAAATAAATTATTCCACTATTAAAAAAGCAATTTTAAGCATCGTTATATGTATAAATAAATTTCAATCGGATTTACTAAATCAAAAGTTTTTACTCCGAATTGACTGTCAATCTGCAAAAGATGTTTTGCAAAAAGATGTTCAAAATCTTGCCTCTAAACAAATTTTTGCTAGATGGCAAGCACTCTTAAGTATTTTTGAATTTGATATTGAATATATTAAAGGAAATACTAACAATATCCCAGACTTTCTGACACGCGAATTCTTACAGAACAATGGGAAAGAAGAAGGATAAGGGAAAAGAGTCTATGCAAGAACCAGATTCACCCACTAAAGCTCTTTCAGAGCATTCTGAAGATCTCAATAAAACCCTTACCCTAAATAGTAAACACACCCCTTCTAAAGATCTCAAAAAATGGATTGAAGAACTCAGTCAATCTCCAGAAGTATTAAAGGCTTTGCAAGGTATGGCATCTTCTTCCACAGAAGATACAGGTATGATTACTAAACCTCAAGCGATCGTACTCGTTCATGGTACGGCTAGTCTGTCTCAAACGGTAGACAGTAAAGACTTAACAAATCCGTTGATGGCTGTGGATTTGCCAAAAATCCAGTATTCTAATAGTATTCATAAATGGTTTGTAAAAAATATTTATGATTATGAAATTGAAGTCGAGGACGGATATAATAATATCAATCCTTGGCAAATCATAAAGCATTATTACCCTGAGGATTGGTATTATGTTCCAACTGATTTTTCAAAACCTCAGGAGTATTATCATAATATTTTACTAGATACTGGTTCTGTAAAAATAAAACATACTTTTGATCCCAAAAATAAATCTGTAATTTCTTATTCTTCTATTCAAATAAAACGGGTTATTCATCCTAAAGATTGGCCCGTATCTTCACTTTCTACTCCAGTAAGATTTAAAGTTTTACATAAACACAATACTACATATAATTATTTTGATTACAAAGAGGCTTGGGAAAAAGTTTTTTGTATTCAAAATCCAACTACCACTCATTCGTGGTTAGTATATTTTGACCAACATATTCGAACCGATTTAAAAATCCCAACAAATCTTTTAAAAAATCGATCCCAACAAAAGCAAATGGATCGATTTTTTAAATGATAATATAAACGCAGACATACAAAAGATTTTACAAAAGTTTAGGGTTCCTGCAACCTTAATCTGGGATCCCCAGAATTAAGTCAGATTGTGGAGGGAGAAGAGAAAGGTGCCGTCAACACGGGCTTAACACCAACAAACATAAACAATTTTATTTAAATACAGAATTTAATACAATATTTTATACTTACAAGGGTTTTATAATTAGATTTTCTCCAACTTCGAACGCTTACTGAGAACAAGAGGGAGAGAGGGATATCTAGTACTGTGGACATAGTAACCTGGCTTCTACTGTGGAAATAGTAGCTTGGCCTTTACTGCTGAAAATTAATGGGTGGAAGGAATAAGGTTCCTTCTGCCGGTTTTATATGGAATCAGAATAAGATGAGGACGATGATGTGTCCTTCTTTTTCTTTTCTTTTCTTTTTATTTTTTCTTTTCTTTTTTCTTTTTGCTTTATTTTTTCTTTTCTTGCTTTTGCTTTTTTATCTGCTTTACTTTTGATTTTGATTGTCTGCAGAATATTATCTTCATTACTATCTTCAAAGGAAGATATAGAGACTGCTGAAGATGATGATGATGGAATGAATTTATTCTTGCCTTTATGACTTGTCTTAGATGAGGATTTACCAGATGATATTCGTCTAGGTTTACTGGATGATGGGTTTACTGGAATTTCTGAGCTGGTTGAAAGTTGTTGGAACATTTCGTGACAGATCAGTTTATATTCTTCTGGGGTTTTAGCCGCAGCCAACCGGGCTTGACACTGGGCTTTCTGGATTCCAAATGTAGGGTTATCCGGAATAGCTAGTGTACTAGCATAGGTTAATGCTGGCATGGAGGAGCTAGCTATTTTAGTACGAATCCATTGACTGATCTTTATTTCAGTAGTGGTATTTTTGAAAGATCCCCACCATTTTATTTTGTATCTTTTTACCAACATAGGAATTTGAGTTCCCGGAACATATTGATAATCAAAATACCACTGATATACCCAAGGGGTGAAGAAAGTCATACAATAATACATCAAGGATGGAATATGGACTTCTCCAGGATTAGGTTTATAGTGGGATTTAAAATAATGATATAAAGAAATGATATCAGGAGGAATGATATCCTCAGAGATACCTCTAGACTGCCACCACTTTTTAAACCAGTTTGGGATTTTTAAATCGGTTCGAATATGTTGGTCAAAATATACTAACCACGAATGAGTGGTAGTTGGATTTTGAATACAAAAAACTTTTTCCCAAGCCTCTTTGTAATCAAAATAATTATATGTAGTATTGTGTTTATGTAAAACTTTAAATCTTACTGGAGTAGAAAGTGAAGATACGGGCCAATCTTTAGGATGAATAACCCGTTTTATTTGAATAGAAGAATAAGAAATTACAGATTTATTTTTGGGATCAAAAGTATGTTTTATTTTTACAGAACCAGTATCTAGTAAAATATTATGATAATACTCCTGAGGTTTTGAAAAATCAGTTGGAACATAATACCAATCCTCAGGGTAATAATGCTTTATGATTTGCCAAGGATTGATATTATTATATCCGTCCTCGACTTCAATTTCATAATCATAAATATTTTTTACAAACCATTTATGAATACTATTAGAATACTGGATTTTTGGCAAATCCACAGCCATCAACGGATTTGTTAAGTCTTTACTGTCTACCGTTTGAGACAGACTAGCCGTACCATGAACGAGTACGATCGCTTGAGGTTTAGTAATCATACCTGTATCTTCTGTGGAAGAAGATGCCATACCTTGCAAAGCCTTTAATACTTCTGGAGATTGACTGAGTTCTTCAATCCATTTTTTGAGATCTTTAGAAGGGGTGTGTTTACTATTTAGGGTAAGGGTTTTATTGAGATCTTCAGAATGCTCTGAAAGAGCTTTAGTGGGTGAATCTGGTTCTTGCATAGACTCTTTTCCCTTATCCTTCTTCTTTCCCATTGTTCTGTAAGAATTCGCGTGTCAGAAAGTCTGGGATATTGTTAGTATTTCCTTTAATATATTCAATATCAAATTCAAAAATACTTAAGAGTGCTTGCCATCTAGCAAAAATTTGTTTAGAGGCAAGATTTTGAACATCTTTTTGCAAAACATCTTTTGCAGATTGACAGTCAATTCGGAGTAAAAACTTTTGATTTAGTAAATCCGATTGAAATTTATTTATACATATAACGATGCTTAAAATTGCTTTTTTAATAGTGGAATAATTTATTTGTGTCTGGTTCCAATGTCCTGACGTATATTGGATTATACGCTCTTTACCATTGATTTTTTATTTTAAGATGCCTCCATATCCTATATTGGATGCATCTGTTTCTACAATTTTAAATGCAGTAGGATTGGGGATATATAAATAAGGAATTTCTTTTACTAATGATTTAATCTTTTTTACCAATTGTGTATGCTTGGCAGTCCAGGGACCAGCATTTTTCCTAAGTCTATCATGTAAAGGTTTTATCATACAATTTAAATTAGGATAAAAGTCAATGACATAATTTGAACAACCAAGAAATCTCTGAAGTTGTATTTTAGTAGTGATCTCATCAGGAAATTTTTCTCCAAAGATCATAGGTCTTTCTATAGGTTGGATTATTCCTTGTTCAATATAATGTCCTAAAAATCTTATTTTAGTTTTAAATAAATCCATTTTAGTTTGACTAAGTGCTAAACCATTCTTTTCTATAATCATACAGAAGGTTTTTAAATGTTTAAAATGGTTTTCAATAGTTTGACTAAATACTAACACATCATCAATATATACTATACAAAATTTTGAATATGGGTTAAATATATCATTCATTATTCTTTGAAATTCTGAAGGTGCATTTTTTAATCCAAAAGGCATTACATTCCATTTATATTGACCAAAAGGGACTGTAAATGCTGTTTTATACCTATCTTTAAGATGAATCTGTATTTGCCAATAACCTGATTTCATGTCAAATTTACTAAAGATATTAGCATTGTACAATTTCTTTAAAAGATCTTTTTTATTTGGAATTGGGTATCTTATCCATTTTACTGCTGCATTTAGTGGTTTATAGTTTATTACCAATCTTGGTACTCCTCTTTCTATTTCTGCATTTTTATTAACATAAAATGCCGCACATGACCATGGGCTTCTTGATTTGCAAATTAATTTTTTATTTTCTAATTCTTTGATTTCTTTTTTACAATGTTCTATCAATTCAGGATTCATTTGAATTGGCCTGGCTTTAGTTGTAATGGTTTTTTCATCAAAATTATTTTCATATGGTAAATCAATTATATGTTGTTTACGGTTCCAAAAAGCATTAGGGTGATCTGCACAAAGTTTTTTCTCCATATAATCTTTTAGGTTTTTTATTTTATTTCGTATAAATTCGGTTTCTAGCTGTCCTTTAATTCTTTTTAAACACATATTATTCTTTAAATCTTTTAAGTCTTCTTCTTTGGATTTTATTAATGAATTGATTTCTAGCATTTTAATAGAATGAGCTTTTAGTAAATTTAAGTTCTTTCTCCTAGGTTTCTCTGTAAATTCGAGTCTAGCCGTTTTATTTTTTATTTTGAATTTAATACAATCTTCCTTCACTGAATAAGGGGTTATTATGTTTATAAAAGGTGTTCCTAAAATTACCATATAATTTATTTGGGGAGAAATTAAAAATACTGTTTTTATTTCTAAATCTTGGTTTACAATTAATGCTTCTACCATGCCTACTATATCTAATTTGGTTTTATTTGTCGTGCTTAGTTTTTCTTTAGTGTTTAACCAATATCTTTTAGGTACTAAATCTGATTTTATACAATTTAAATCCGCTCTTGTATCAAATAATGCTATTGCATCTATGATAAAATCATTTGCTATTTTAATGTTTATTTTTACTAAATATTTTCTTGAAGTAATTTCTTGAAATAAAAATAGAAAATTAGGATTTACTTCTTCTTCTTCTTCTAGTTGGTTTATTTCGTCTTTTATGTCATCATCTGGTTCTTCAGAAGAAGAACTAGATATGAGTTGAGATTCTAACAGTTTTATTCGCTTAGCATTTTGTTGAAATTGTCCTTTTAATTCGTTTACTTCATGCTTTAGAGTCCTAATTTCTTTTTGTAATTCTTTAGTGGAGATTTCCATTTCTACTTTTTTATTTCTATTTAATATAGTAGTCAAATCATAAGTGTTAGTTTGTAGTTTAGGAGTTATTTCTTTTAATTCTTTTTCTTCTTCAAAACTTTTTATTAATTTTTTAAGAAGTTGTGTTTTAGTTTCAGTATCAGTTATATTATTTACCACTTCTAAAAGTGTACTTTGATCTTTAGTAAGCATGTTTATTGTTTGCTTTGAAGAACTGGTTGTTGTTCCTATTTCATCAACTTGATTTTCACTCTCGAGCATCTCTGATTCGGAGGTGTCTGAATCGAGATACAGCTCATGAATTTTATTTAAGACTTCTTCTTCTAGATTTAATGCATTTAATTTTTTATTGAATCGACAAAATTTTGACGTATGTCCTTTCTTACCACAATTATAACAAGTTAAATCTTTATAAGAAGTTTTATTTGAAGATTTATATTATTGCTTCCTTTTATATTTCTTATGAGGTTTAGACTTTTCTTTTTGATAGTATTTATCTTGACTTGGTTTTGACTTGTATGGCTTCTTATAATACTTGTGATTATAGGGTTTTTTAGGTTTAGGTGGTTCTGAACACTGGCCTCTACATTGCTTAGTAGATGTCATGCCATAATCAAACTATTTACAAAAAGATCCTAATTCTTGTTTAGTTTTATGTAACTCATATTTTAAAGTTCTTTGAAGCTTTAAGTCTTGACAAATTTGTAATCCTTCCTTTTGAATTATACTGATTAATTGTCCATATGTCAATTTATTATAAGGTATTGGATTGCCAAATTGTTGTTTTATATAATTTCTAACCTTTTCGCCCAAGAAAAAAGGTAATCCGGCTAAGAATTTCTCTTTCCAAAAGGCTTGATTTGAATCTTCTCGTAACATTAATCAGGTAAGGAAAGTGGTTTTATAATATTGAAAGTCACTTAATTTTTTACATTTTAGATTGCTTAGTAATTCTGCATTTTTATCTTTTAAATGTGAGGGATCTCCTATAAAATGTAATGAAATAGTGAGAATTAATGTTGACACAGCACCTTGAATAGTCTCACCATTTTCATCATATATTGGTTCTCCTTCACTATTGACCTGAATGGAATTTAATATTTCTAAATGTTGTTGGTCAGTTAGGTGATAATCCCACCAACCTTTTAATTGGCCTGTAAATCCTGCTATAATTATTTCTGATATGGCTCTATCTGATATAATTGACTGAGTTTTATAAGCATTAGCTGCCATAGTCATTTGTTGCAATATACTTAAGATATTATATTCAGATAATCCATCTATATTCCATTCATAAATTGTAGTAGCATTATATTTAAATTGAGATATATGATTTGGTTTATCTATTAAGCCTAAATCTGGTGCTCTATTTACTATTTCTCTATGTGATATTGGGTTAATTTCGAATTGTTTAATATCTTCTGATTCAGGTTCAGTGATTTCAGAGTGAGAGTTTTCTTCTATTATATTTATATTTCTAGATGTTTGAGGGGTTTCAGGTGCTACTTGTTGAGTAGATTCTGAAAGTAATTCGAGTTTACTTAGTTGATCTTTTAATGTTCCTAGAAATTTATTTTGTAATTCCTTTTGACTAGATTGAGAAAGTTGATATGGTTTAAAAATGTGAGATTTTATCTTTTCTTTACCTTTTAATTTATCATCTAGATCTGGTTTTTCTTCTAACAAGTTTTCTAGTCGTTTTAATTGTGTATTTAAACAAATTAAACTTGCATTACTAAAGTTATTTTGTTCTATTAGTTTTTTATCTGTATCATTATCTCTAGCTATTTTATATGGGGCACAAACAATTTCATTATCTTGATATTTTAATTTACTAATTGTTTTAGGTGGAAAATCACTTTGTATAATTCTATCATTTACTATCCATTCGGGTCTCTTATCTCTAACGGTGATTGGATTTAAGCTTTTATTGGAACAATTTTCTTTAGTTAGGGCAAACCAATCAAAGAACTTGATTGTAGTTTGAGTGTTTAGTTTATAATCTAAGTATTCAGATTTTAAATCCTCAAATGTATGAGTTTTGAGTATCTTGTTTAATTTCATCAAATTTTTGGTTTTTGATATCTCTTTTATTAATCCTTTCTCAATATCTTCTTTACTAAGTACATTTAGTTCTCTATTTACCTCATGTATATTTTCAGTTATAGCTGAAGCTGTTGGTGATTCAGGTGATGAGTTTGCTAAATTTGATTGCTGATTTACATAGTTTTCTATTGGATTATAGACTGCTTGTGGAATTGAAGAACTATAATCAACACCTTTCATTTTAAGAGACTGTCCTAAATTTGGAATATCTGAAGTAGAGTATCTGGGTTTGACTAATGTTTGAACAATAGGTTTAGGTTCAGTATCTTTATATTTTGCATAAATAACCGAAGGTATATTTGAAGAGGGTTTTTCAATATCATCCGTAACGACAGAAGATGATGACCCTGTATATCTAGAACTTTGGCTTCTATTAAATTTTAGTGTTACTTTACCATCTTCATATTGCTCAATTTTTTGTAAATTTATATTTGGTTTTACCTTTTCTGGAATTGGAGGGGGTACTATGCCTTCTAAAATCCATTCTTCTGGTAATGTGATATCTTTCCATTGAATGGTTTTAAGAATTACTGTATTAGTTTTAGTTAAATCTGTCTGTAGGAATCTTGTTTCTCCTATTTTAGGTTGTAACTTATATTTAGAACCAAATGCTGAATTCATTGCTTTATAATGAATCTTATATATTAATGCTATAGGAATTGATCCTTGCTTCATCTTATAATTATGGGTTTTAATTTCTAAAACCATACTTTCTAAAATATTTACATCGTTTAATGAGATAGTCATATCTGGGTATACTTCAAAGGATATAGGTCCTTCACTTAAACTGGTCTCAACTGATCCTAACAAAGAATCTTGAAAGTTTAAAAATCTAGCATCTCGTACTACCGCTAATATACTAGTGTTTAATCCTTCTCGGGTTAAGGGTTTTATACCTACTTGAATTAATCCTATATGAATATACTTATATCTTTTACTTTTATGTTGTTGTAAGGTTTTAGAAGATAAAAGAGTTATTTTTTCAAATGGTTTACTTAATTGAAAATCTCTTTCTTCTGTTTTTATGACATAATCAGTTTTCCATAAATTAAATTTAGAAACTTTATAAATTTGTTCTTTATCTACTTTAGGAATTTCCCATTCATCAATTGCTTTACTAAAATCTTGTAAAATTAATTCATTTCTATTGATTACTCTCTTTATTTTTGAGGATTCAGAATCATCAGATTTGACACTACTAGCCGATCAACACAATAAATGATCCATTTTATGATATCAACAAGTTGCGGTCACTGCCTGTTATACCCTTTCTACGCCCAACACATGGCTATTCACGGGTTCAGTTGGCATACCCAAAACTATCTATGATATTTTAAATGGAGTCTTTATATATATATATATATATATATATATATATATATATATATATATATATATATATATATATATATATATATATAGAAAAATATACAGCTTAGTTTGATATGTGAATAAAGTGAATAGTAACCAAAACTAATAATTAAGGTAAAAGTACGTTTCTTGAATTAGACCTCTAATGTAGAATTTTCTTATTATGTTAGATGTTTATAAGTTCCGAAGGTGGAGATAAATGCTGGGAGCGTGCAGTAATAACGATAGTCCTTTAAAGGACAATAAAGAACAGTGAGTAGTGTTAGATAATTCGCCTCATCCGCCTGCATTCATGCATTCACGGCTAAATGTTATCATACATTATTGCTATATTGTGATGCACTATTTGTTGATATTAAATATTGCTTGATTAGTTGTGAATGTGATATTGTTGTGCCTTGTTTGTGTGGAATTGGGATGAAGTGGGTCACCATGGGTTTGTGAGACTATTACTGTTATATGGATCCTGATACTGATTACTGTTAGCCGGGTAAATGGGAGATCGGCGCCCCCGTGTGCACCTACTGTCACTGTTACTGTTAACCACAGGTTGACTTCTTTATTTGGGCACACCAGATAATCTAGGTTTGATCGCAGCCCGCAGGGTGGCCTCCTGTTGTGAGCGCCTGATGATCTAGATTTGATGGAGACGACCGGGTTGCCTTCTGTTGGTATAAAAAAAAATAAAAAAAAAAAAAGAAAAGAAAAGAGAGAATGGAAAAACAATGAGAGGGCTGGTCAAGTGAGGATTAGACCGGTCGGCCAGAATGGGGGATCGGCTCCCTGGTGCACACGTGAGAGGATGGGCCATGTGGGAGGACGGCTCATCGGGGGTTTCGGTGACTCCACTGACTAATTTCCACGTGATGTGATTAAATGAAGGTGATAATAACTGTGATTGCTGTTGTATTGTCATTTGTGTGACACTGCATGATCATAAAATTAATCGGTGATCAAATAAAATATTTCAGCATTTGTATGATCGTGTGGTGTGAGAGGGTTATCTAACCCTACTCATTGAGTTTGGCACTCACTCCTGCCAACCTATTTTTTTCAGGTAATAGGAGAAAGAAAAATCCTATGGAGTGAATTATAGAAGATTGTTAATGATAAACGAAAAATGATGTAAATGTACAGGTAGAGTTCCGCAATTGTATTCCAACTGGGTTGTAAATGAATAAATAGAGTGTAGACATTTATTATTTGGATTGTACTTTGGATATAATTGTGAAATAATTTATTGGGCCTGAATCCACAATTGTGAATAGAATGCGAGTTTTAAATAATACAGGCTTACTACGGGCTTCGGGGGCCTTAAGCCCACCCAAGTCCTAGTGTCGGTCCGATCCATGAAAATGGGTCGTGACAGTCTCCCACCAATATTAACCCAGTTTTAAACAATCGAGTCAGACACCGAGTCATTCACCGTGACTCGCTTGATCCACCCATCTTGACAGCTCGTGTAAATCAGCCCCGACTTGCTGTCATATGCTGTATCTTCGGGTCCCTTCATCCAAAAGTTCTGATCTTTCAAGGACATGACTATTTTGCATCAACGCATTAGGGGGCTGAGTCAAGTGGATGGGAATAGGAGCTGCGTCGAACGAGTCGAGTTGGTAAATAAGTATCAGCTATAACAGGAGATAGTATTGAAAAGGCAATAGTGAACTCTTTCTTGATATGTTATGCTATGATTTTGTTGAATTCATATTTTTTGTAGTAGCAATAGGTTGAGATGCGTGTCAAATGGAAGAGTTTTAGGCCTTCTTTGGAAGTGACAAGTGAACTCGGAAACTTAAACTTTTGGAAAAGTAATGAATTTGATCATGTTTTATTTCCACAAATAAAGAAATTCTTATGACGAAATTATTTCCTTCCCTCCATCTAAGGAAGTGCATTTCCTAAAAATTTGATAATCTCCAGTTTGCCCTTTACTATTTGATGTTACTGCTCGACAGTTGAAAGCCATTAGAGCTTCTGGAAGTTCGGTATTTGACCTAATATGATTTGTATGCATGCAAATATGATCATATTGGTCTATTCAGTGAGGGCTTTCAAGTTCGATTCTCCTCGATCACAGTTATTTTTATCAATTTGGTGAGCCAAGAGAGGGCTATTCCGATTGTGTAGCCCTGTAGTATCCGCCTATAAAAGCTTCCAATGAATTAAAAAAAAAAAAAAAAAAAGATGATGTTGCACTTCACATGATGCCTATGCTTGTGGGAACAATTCGAACTCTTAACAGCCCTGGTAAGTTAATTTCATTTGTTAATTTACTGAACTCCTCCACAAACACAAAATTTTTGTAATTAATTAAATTAATAGTAATATTTTCTATGTTCATTCACGACAATATTTTGTTTATTATTATGTTAAAAAAATTTTTGTATTTGATTATAAGGTGAGTGAAATGGTGGCAAATATATATGAAATGCGCTTCATAGCATTTTTTTCACTAAATTATTTCAATTATTATTTTTAGGTGAAATTAAATTAAACGGGCCAAAAACATCATACTATTACTATATTCAATGAGAAATGTTTGCTAGACAACTCTGAAAATTTCTATAACATTTGCATAGTGTAAACACATTTGAAAAAGAAAAAGAGGACTACTGCATGTTTTAGTCGTTGCCTCTGTCAGCTTGGATAACTAGTCAGGTGTTGATGGCCCGATTGAGGACACTGCCATAGGGCACACCAACCCTCCGAGCACCGATGAGAGACATTAGTATAGCATTAATCTACACAACTTAGGTATTGGCAAGTGCAGGATACTTAGCCAAATTTAGACGAAGAATATAGGGATCGATGATAGAACCACAGTATAGATGATTTCCAATTTTTACACCACTGGAAATCAATTTTAACTCAGGATCATAGTAATGGGAAATCAGTTTCCCTTCCAAATCCACCACAAAAACTCCTCCATCTTTTCCTGTATCACCTATATTTCGTATGTGCTTCGAAACAATTCCTGCAAGCTTTCGGACAAAAGGATATTTGAATACTGCCTTCCAAAATGTTGTGATTTCCTGTCAAATTGATCAAAATTACTAATCTGCTCAAGTTAATTTAATAGTTACTGTAAATATATAAAGATATTACACCATGGGTAATGCAATCCAGAAGTGGCCATGTCCATCATAATGGATATTGTCTGGCATTCCAGGCAAATCAGTAAAAATGATTAGCTCAGACGTTTTATTGTAAATATTTTTCTTTATAAACTTGAAATAAAAAAATTAATATAATATTCATCACAGCAAATATAATTTTCAGCACATAAGAACAGTAATAGATTTTTCCATGTCAGCCAAAGGACTTGAACTTCGTATTACATCATCCATTATTTTATCTCTTATCTTGCATGCTTCGGCAGTTCAAAGACTCTGTTGACAGTGTTACGTCTCCAATCCCAGAGGAAAGCTTTGCTTTGTGTTTCATTTTCTTGTATTTGCCACTGGAGTCTACTACCTGTTTGTTTAAGTTTCTCTGTTACCCACAAACATGAACCACCTTTTCAAGAACAAATCCTATTATTTTTACTGTACTCGTTTCATTTCCTCTAGTTTCAACCGGTTTCTTTTCAATTTCCCACAAAATTCCCGCATTTTCTCTTATTTTCCTGGGGATTTTGAGCCTGAATCATGGAAACCTATGGAGGGCCTTGTTCGTTGCTCTGCAAATTTCGTTCCTTTGTCTCCTATAAGTTTCTTGGAGCGAGCAGCTAAGGTGTATAGGGACAGGAAATCTGTTGTTTATGGTTCTGTTGTGTATACATGGAATGAGACTTATAAGCGTTGTCTTAGCCTTGCTTCTACTTTGACCCGATTGGGAATTTCCAGAGGTGATGTGGTGAGTTGATTTTGATTGAGCTGCTTTTTTGTACTGTTTTAGGAGAAATTTGCTCTTCTGGGTTGGCTTTAATTAATAAAAAGGTTTTAATTTTTATTCTAGTTTTTAGATTACTGCCATTGACATTTGATCATTATATTTTGATTTTGATTGTTTTTAGATTACTTGAGCTTTTTGTTTCTTCTCAAATGACCCAATCTGGTGGATATTCTATCCACTGGAGCGGATAAATCCCCTTCATTTACTGGTGGATCAGCAGCCTTCATTCTTCTTTTCCATTAATATTTTAAATCATTCTTTGCACATCTTTTCACCCTTTTTGTACTTTTTTTTAAATCTCTACGTCAAAATTCAAAACAACCATTGATCATCTTTCTTTTATTATTTAATTCATTGATAAGATTGAGTAGGATTTGGTCGATGAAGCTTGGGTCAGTTGGGTCAATCCATTGGATGTTAAGTAAACTATAATGAAAGAGATGTGCTATATAAAATAATGCATTTTTAGTTTATTGTTTTGTTGAATTTGAATTATATTTATAATTTCTGCATTTATGAGTTTATCAATTTGCTTTAGGGGGGGGAAAAAACACTAGCTCGTGAAATAATGCGATACGACAAAAACATTGAAAATGCTGTAGAAACCATTTATGCTGTAGAAACCCTACATAATGGGATACGACAAAAACATTGAAAATGTCAAGCCTTTTAAGATAGAGTTGTTTATATTATCTATTGGTGTACAGAAAAAAAAAAAAAAAAAAAAAAAAAAAAAAAAAAAAAGAAAAGGGAGGCGACTGTGTTGTTTTCTAACTGTCTTCCTGTAGTAATTGCTAGTATTTGTTTATCTTGTCTGTTTGTGCGTGTTCAAATATTGAAAATGCTGTTTTACTGAGTCTATACTTAAATATATCAGCATTTAATATTAGAAAGAAACATTAACGCAGGTTGCTACTTTGGCCCCTAATGTTCCAGCAATGTATGAGCTGCATTTTGCAGTCCCAATGGCAGGAGCTGTTCTTTGCACGCTTAATACACGCCATGATGCAAATATGGTTTCTGTTTTGTTGAAACATTCAGAAGCCAAGATCATTTTTGTAGACTATCAATTATTTGATGTTGCTAGTAAAGCACTTGATCTTCTGGCAAATACAGAAACAAAACCACCTATACTGGTCTTAATTTCTGAATCTGATGGCCCGATGCTCTCTGGCTCTACTTCAAACACTTATGAGTATGAAAGTCTGTTGGAAAATGGAGATAATGCATTTGAGATTAGACGACCGAGAACTGAGTGGGATCCAATCAGCATAAATTATACTTCCGGCACAACTTCAAGACCCAAAGGAGTTGTTTATAATCACAGGGGTGGATATCTCAATTCTCTTGCTACAGTTTTCCTTCATGGGATGGGAGCAATGCCCGTTTACCTTTGGACTGTGCCTATGTTTCACTGCAACGGATGGTGCCTTACTTGGGGAGTTGCAGCTCAAGGTGGCACTAACATATGCCTCAGAAAAGTCTCTCCAAAACGCATTTTTGACTGTATAGCAGAGCACAAAGTGACACACATGGGAGGAGCACCGACTGTATTGAACATGATTGTGAATTCTCCGGTTTGTGATCGAAAACCACTTCCTCACAAAGTGGAAGTAATGACTGGGGGTGCGCCACCTCCCCCTCAAATCATTTTCAAGATGGAAGAGTTGGGTTTTGGTGTATCTCACGTGTATGGCCTTACAGAAACTTATGGTCCAGGAACTTATTGTGCATGGAAACCTGAATGGGATTCTCTGTCTCATAATGAGAGGGTAAAGTTGAAAGCTCGACAAGGAATTCACCATTTTGGTTTAGAGGACGTTGACGTAAAAGATCCTATCACTGAAGAAAGTGTACCGGCCGATGGTAAAACATTTGGAGAGATTATGTTCAGAGGAAACACTGTAATGAGTGGGTACTTCAAAGACTTGGAAGGAACAAAGGAAGCTTTCAAAGGTGGATGGTTTCGAAGTGGGGATCTAGCTGTGAAACATTCTGATGGTTATATAGAAGTAAAGGACCGGTTGAAGGATATTATAATTTCTGGCGGAGAAAATATAAGCACAGTTGAAGTAGAAACAGTTTTATATGGCCATCCTGCAATTCTTGAAGCCGCAGTAGTTGCAAGACCAGATGATCATTGGGGACAAACACCTTGTGCATTTGTGAAGCTAAAAGAGGGATTTGATGCAACCGAGCAAGATATAATTAAGTTTTGCCGAGATAAATTGCCTCATTATATGGCTCCTCGAACTGTAATTTTTGAGGATTTGCCAAGAACCTCAACTGGGAAGGTTCAAAAATTTATTCTGAGGGAGAAAGCAAAGGCTATGGGCAGCCTTTCTTGAGAAAATGTATCAACTTGTGTAAAATATATCAAATTAAGTGTAATTTTAACATGTTGAGTTTAAAATAAACGAAGCTCGATTCAACTTTAGACGATTGATTTATATCTGTATTAAAAAAGTTATTTTAAATTTTAAGTGGAGAAATTTTTGAAATTTTATCTTTTAAGCCACATAAACAACTATTAATAAATTTTTTTGAATTTTACTTCTATTATAAAGAAGTTCAATGTAAAAATTCAAAAGCTTAAATAGCCAAAATATTAAGGCCTCGTTTGGTTGGGGGTAAGTAAAGGGAGAAAGTTGAAGTTTCCAAGAAATATAGATTTTGAGCATGTTTAGTTGGCACAAATTGTATAATCTAGGAACTGAAAAATAAAACTCCCTAGCCGTTTACTTCTCATTCTCAATTTTACTCTTTTAGCTTACACTGCTTATTTTTACTTTAGTCCACTGTACTTCTAATTGAACACATGCTCTTTCCTTATTAAGCTTTTTTAGAGAATTATTATTCTTATTTTGTGTGTAATTATAACATTAACCAAATAAATAAAATTATAATAATATTTTGTATAATATGTAATTAAAAAGTTATATTGATTACAAGCTAGTGGATCATATAAAACGTGTTTTATTAAATTTTTCTTCAATGAAATATTCTAGGTTATTAAATTTTTTTCAATGAAATATTTCAATTAAAATTTTTTTAATGAAATATTTCAATTATTATATATAACAGGGTATTTTTGTCATTTACAATCTCACATTTCATTAATCCAGTTTACTTTCTGGGAATTCAATGTATCAATCAAACACAATCGCACTCTACTTTTCGGAAAGTAACTTCCTTAGAAACTCTAGTTTCGCGGAAATCAACTTTCCAGAAAATAGATCAATTTTAACCAAACAAATCCTAAGTTCCAAATAGATATTTTACTCCCATGAAATTCAATGACGTTTTGATTTCAATGTAAAAGTCAAAGAGATATGTACAAATCTTGAAAGCATCAGCGATTCCAGGGGGTCCCACCAATATTAACCCAGTTTTAAACAATCGAGTCAGACACCGAGTCAGTCACCGTGACTCGCTTGATCCACCCATCTTGACAGCTCGTGTAAATCAGCCCCGACTTGCTGTCATATGCTATATCTTCGGGTCCCTTCATCCAAAAGTTCTGATCTTTCAAGGACATGACTATTTTGCATCAACGCATTAGGGGGCTGAGTCAACTCGTGGATGGGAATAGGAGCTGGGTCGAACGAGTCGAGTTGGTAAATAAGTATAGCAGCTATAACAGGAGATAGTAATGAAAAGGCAATAGTGAAAGAAAGGCATGGTGAACTCTTTCTTCATATGTTATGATATGATTTTGTTGAATTCATATTTTTTGTAGTAGCAATAGGTTGGAGACGTGTCAAATGGAAGAGTTTTAGGCCTTCTTTGTAAGTGACGAGTGAACTCGGAAACTTAAACTTTTGTAAAGGTAATGAATTTGATCATGTTTTATTTCCACAAATAAAGAAATTCTTATGACGAAATTATTTCCTTCCCTCGATCTAAGGAAGTGCATTTCCTAAAAATTTGATAATCTCCAGTTTGTCCTTTCCTATTTGATGTTACTGCTCAACAGTTGAAAGCCATTAGAGCTTCCGGAAGTTCGGTATTTGGCTTAAGATGATTTGGATGCATGCAAATATGATCATATTGGTCTATTCAACCGTGCGAGGAGTGAAAGCTTTCAAATTCGAGTTTTCTTGATCACAGTTATTTTTATCAATTTGGTGAGCCAAGAGAGAGCTATTCCTGTTGTGTAGCCCGGACTATTATTTCCGCCTATAAATGCCTCTAATGAATTTTAAAAAAAAAAAAAAAAGATCAGGTTGCACTTCACATGATGCCCATGCTTGTGGAAACAATCCAACCTCTTAACAGCCCAGGTAAGTTAATTTCATTTGTTAATTTACTGAACTCTTCCACAAACACAAAACTTTTGTAATTAATTAAATTAATTGTAATATTTTCTATGTTCATTTACGACAATATTTTTTTTATTATTAGGTTAAAAAAATTTTTGTATTTGATTATAAGGTGAGTGAAATGGTGGCAAATATATATGAAATGTGCTTCGTAATATTTTTTTCACTAAATTATTTCAATTATTATATTTAGGTGAAATTAAATTAAACGAGGCAAAAACATCATACCATTACCATATTCAATGAGAAATGTTTGCTAGACAACTCTGAAAATTTCTATAACATTTGCATAGCGTAAACACATTCGAAAAAGAAAAAGAGAACTACTAGATGTTTTAGTCATTACCTCTATCAGCTCGGTTCACTAGTCAGGTGTTGATGGCCCGATTGAGGATACTCTCATAGGGCACACCAACCCTCCGAGCACAGATGAGAGACATTAATATAGCATTAATCTACACAACTTAGGTATTGGCAAGTGCAGGATACTTGGCCAAATTTAGACGAATAATATAGGGATAGATGATAGAACCACAGTATAGATGATTTCCAATTTTTACACCAGTAGAAATCAATTTTAACTCAGGATCATAGTAATAAGAAATCAGTTTCCCTTCCAAATCCACCATAAAAACTCCTCCATTTTTTCCTGTATCACCTATATTTCGTATGTGCTTCGAAACAATTCCTGCAAGCTTTCGGATAAAAGGATATTTGAATACTGCCTTCCAAAATGTTGTGATTTCCTGTCAAATTGATCAAAATTACTAATCTGCTAAAGTTAATTTAACAATTACTGTAAATATATAAAGCTATTATACCATGGCAGATGCAATCCAGAAGTGGCCATGTCCATCATAATGGATATTGTCTGGCATTCCAGGCAAATCAGTAAATTTTTCCAAGCTTCCTTTTTTATTGCCTTTTATGTAATATTTTCTACACCTCCTCCTGTAGTAAACAAGTCCAAACAAGGTTTTTTTAAGACAATTCAATATATAAGGGTGTAAGTAAACCGAGCCAAGCTTGAACCTGACGAGCTCAAAGCTCAGCTCGGAAATCAACAAGCTTGAAAATTTTAGGTTCAAGCTCGACTAGTGGCTTTTAGTTCAATTCAAAAAATTTTAAGTTCGAGCTCGGCTTGATACTCGAGCTTTGAGTAACCTAAAATAATATTATACATATGTATATAAAAAAACTTGATAAGGCTCAATAAACTTTTAAGCTGAACTTTATTAGGTTCGAGCTCAGATTGTTTGCTAAATGAGCAGGCTTAAGATTAAGCTTGAGCTCAATTCAAGTTGAACTTTTTCGAATGCAAACAGTTTGCGAGCTGACTTAGCTAATTTACACTTCTAACAATATATTAACAAAAATCTAAGTATCTGCTTGCATTACAAAAGGTTAAAGGTTGAACCAAAAAAATTATTTGAAACAAATAAATATTTTAATTATTTTATTAGACTAGCAAACAATCTAGTCATAACTTTATATGTAATACTTGAATATGATTCAATCTATTGATTGACCTACTCAAGTTCGAGTTCGATTTAGTTAAAATTGAAGCAAGTTTGAATAACTCCTAAAGTAACTCGACTCGACTCAATTAAGCTTTTAGAATTCTCATTAGAAGCTAAGTTTAATACCGAAAGATTTTAGAGAACAATTACTTACATGGAACTTTCACAGAAGATTAAAGAGTCTTGATCGGGAGAAATTGCAAGTCCATTGGCAAAATATAGATCACTGACCAAAACGTTGGTGATTCTGGTTGCAGGATTATAGCTCAATACCCTACCGTAGGGCTTACCCTCCAAAATGTCCCACAAATGGTCATGAAGATTGTACTTATAAGAAGCATCTGTAAAATAAATAATGCCATCTTCTGCTATATCTACACCATCTGTAAGTTTGAATTTCAGACCCTCAGCCTCGTCTGTTAATAGCTCTATTTCACCATCTCTACTAATCTTTAGCAACCCCTACATATTGCACATCAACATTAATTTGGTAAATATCAAAACATTCCTGAGATTAATTATTTTGTTTCCTAATTTCATGATTAGCATTTCTAGATTAATGCGTTTATCATAAACACTTATGTGGAACTAAGCTACTGTTTGTTTCCGAAAAAAATAACTTACTACCTCTGTTCCTAAATACTAATCACATTTGTGGTTTCAAAGAGTAAAAATTTTTTTTCATGTTTATCCTTGGTATATGACCAACAATTAATGTTTCAATTCCCCGAAAATTTGATTTTAAGACATATTAAATTAAAGATAATATAGTTAATTTACTCAATAATTTAGTATACTCCATTTGTTAAAAAAAAAAAATTCATTTTTTCTTCTTGATTTGTCCTAAAATCTAGTCCACTTTCTTTTTTTACATTGTAGGTAATCCTTAAATGTCTATTATACCCTTATTAAATTTTATTTTATTTTCAATCACCTCATTAATTATTGCTTATTAGTCCCTTTGTCCTAAAGTATAAGTCGTTTTTAGGTGATTATTTTATCTTAAAATATAAGTCATTTTGAATATTTAAAGAAGTAATAAATAACGTTTTTACAATATTACTATTATTTACATTAAATACAATAAATATTTTCATAAATAACTATTGATTTTAAGATAAAAAATAATTTAGTCAAATTACCTTTGATTTTGTTATAATTTACGCAAATTAATTGTTTTCTTAATTCTTATGTAAAAACGATTTATATTTTGAAACAGAAAGAATATTTTAATATAATAATTATTCATATATTATTTAAAATAATCCTAATATAAAAATTATATAAATAAAATTATCTTTTAATCATAATAATTATGAAAATAAAAATTAAATTATCTTTTGACAACGGACAAAACGAGCCAGACAAATTTAATAGTCTTTTTCAAAGGACGTCACATCACAAGTATTTTGGTGCGTTAGTCTACGTGTTCACAGCTAGAAAACAGTATACCGAATTGACATTAAAGAAATATACGCAAATGAATTCATTTTTATGATTTTTTTAAAGACATATTTTATAGACACACACGACAAATTGGTAGTACGTATAAGATTATGTCTTCAAATACTGACCTTGTAGGCATCAGCAACAATCACATCTTTATCTTTTCCCAGGACGAGTCCAAGTGGTCTACCACCAGTGTTAACCCAGTTCTCCACAACCGAGTCAGACACCGAGTCATTCACCGTGACTCGTTTTATCCACCCATCTGCACACGTTGTATAAATGACTCCTGATTCGCTATCGTATGCTATATCTTCCGGTGCCTTCAACTGCCCGACACCAAGAAATTCTGAGCCTTGAAGAAGGCGACCGTTCTTCATAGAAGCCTCCGGTGGCGGGTCAGTCAACTCGTGGATAGGCATAGGAGCTGGATCGAACGAATCAAGCTGGAAAATGAATATAGCAAGCAGAACAGGAGCTAAGATTGAGAAAATAATAAAGTAAAATGGCCATGAATGAGATGTGGTGTTTGGAGGCATTTTTAGTTCGTGAGAGAGAATGTGGAAGAAGAATATTGGGTTGTATTATGCTATTTTTATAATTGTCTAAACCAAGACAAAAGTCTTACTTGGGCCATGCGACGTGATTCGCTTGTTGATTTAAATTTGCCAGCAATAAAGATTTTTATGATTTTAGATAATAAAATATCTGGAACCATTGACGGAGCTATTAATACTATACGGAAGATCCTAATTAGTAACGTTGAATATTAAATTAAAAAAAAAAATTGAAAGTTCAGATATTTAATTGTTCAAATGCTAAAATTAAAAAAAAAAAAAAAATAAATATATGCACTAAAATTAACATTATCCCCTTTAGCCGCTTTAGCCATTTTAGCTAGTAATTGTCAATAAAATCGATTAAAATAGAAAAATTGATCTAATTTGATTTTTTCATTTGGTTATATAACATGTGCTTTTTCGAAAATCGATCAGAATTAATTAAACCGAAAGTTTAGTTCAATTCCAAATAAAGTTGGGTATGGTTTCAATTTAAGAAAAAAAATGGAAATTTCTTTTGAGAACCGTTTGCATACCCCTTGTCTTTTGCTATTATCGGTAGAAGATGATTGATTGATTCAATTTGAATGCAATTTGCTTTTGTTGGTTGTGCATGAACAATTACTATTCACTTGGGCCTGAAATGCTAAATTTCAAATATAAAGGGCTTAATTGACTGCAAGTAGAAGTGATGGGCTTAATTGTTTTCGTCAATAAGTTGAGGGACTTATTGGAAATTATGGCCAAACTTAAATTATCATTAGAAATAGGATAAATGAAAATTTTGGTGTCTTAGCTTTTTAAAAATTTTCAATTTGATGTATGAACCGAAAACTTTATCAATTAAGTTTTTAGACAAACTATGCAATCAAGTGTCTATCGATGAATTAGCCACCGAAAATATGAATCAGCAAACTGTGGACCCACTTGACCATATTCCCATGCTGATATGGCATGACACGTTACCCATGACCGGTTCAAAGAATAAAATGACATGGCAATTGCTGTGAATTTACTCCTCTGCCCTCACTTTCAATTACACAAAGTTATGCGTTTAAGCTCATAAAAGGTTTTGTCAATTGCATTGAAAATGAATTTTTCTTCCATCAATTATGGCTCATTGGACTTCAATGTTGTCTCTGCCCAGCAAATCTCAAGATTTTGTCATCAAAAAAATATTAAACATTCCAAGCAAGTAAAAAAATCAAAATAACTAAATAATTGGCCTCAACCTTATTATTTTTAAATTTTCAGATTATTAAAATTAAAAAATATATTATCTGCTGGAATTTTTGATTCCATAATCAATGAACAAAAAATGAAAAATCAAAACCATCTTAGCAATTCAAAATTATAAGTTAAATATGTTATAATTTCTTTAAAACAAAAACGTTAAATTCCAAAAGTTAATATTGAAAGGAAATTAAAAGCTGGAATATGGAGCCAAAGAAACCAATACAAGAAAGGCTTATGGACGGAGGAAGAAGGCAAGATCCTCATGGACTATGGAAACCTTCATGGAAAGGAAAATGGAATACATTTCAAGCAAGACAGGTTATTATCATTGCTTTATCCCATCTAAATAGACAGCGCTTCGATTTCTTTGAAATTTTGAATTGTGGAAGCTTTTTCAGGTCTTTGGAAGACAATCCATTCGCAGAATTGGAAAGGCCGGAGTGTGTTGGGGGAGACCAGCGGCAACGAGGAGGAGGATAGCCGCAATGTCTAGGAAGAGCAAGAAAAGAGTGGTAATAGCTGTCATTATCATTGCTTTGAGAATCATAGATAGGACTTTACGTTTTGATTTTGGAGATGGTGACTGCGACAGAGATAAGAGAGTTTGTGCAATTGAAAATGAGGGCAAAGACGTAAATTCTCACCATTTGCTACGTCATTTTATTTTTTTAAACAGTCACCTGTGACGTTTCATGCCATTCAGCACTTGATTAGGCTCAAGTAGGCCCACTGCTTGCTGATTCATATTTCCGGTTGCAAATTCACCGGTAGACACTTAAATTGCATAATTTAAAAAGTCTAGAAACCCAATTGATAAAATTTTCCGTTCATACACCAAATTGAAACTAAATTTATCATTTATCCTTACAAATCAAATAGCAGCGAACTTCCATGAAAAAGCTTCAACCATGAACAACAGATTTATGATAAAAATAACAAAGTCTAACTGAAATGAATCAAGGCTGTACATCAGCCATTTTCAAAGTTTTATCAATGTCGTCCTGCAGGAACCACCACGGCCCGTTTCTCGATAATAATCTGATAAAAAATGTAAGGAAATGCAGTTGAAAACTAAAGAGTGAAGTCATTTCTCAGAATACTGAAAGAATAAGGCATAGTAAATCCACTACCTCATATATCCAGCTATTGTTCTCATTCCCATGAAAAGAGTCAAGCCAGACCATACTCCAGAAAGGCCAATAATGGAGGGTGCGTAGAGCATAAATGCAGAAGAAAGTGCCCCAACCACCATCTGTTAGCTATTTGTTAGACAACTTGAAGCAGAGTATGTTCCATGGAAATGGAAATGAGGAAATGCGGAAATGTGGAAGACGATATTTAAAATGTAATTTTATAAGGAGAAATAGTATTTTATATGGGGAAACGGACACGTGGAAACGTTTCCGAAATGCGGAAATGCCAATGGCTAGAAGATTTCATGCATCATAGAAGCAGACCAATATATTAAAATCATAACTGGAACTTGTGAGATGGAGTCTTACCATAGACCAAGCAGCATATGAAAAGTCTGATATACCATAATGAAGACCATCAAAGATATAAGCCAGAGCATTGATCGGTTGACTGGCACTGACAAACTGTGGTAGATTTAGATTGCATTCATAAACCAAGTCGAGAAACAAGTAATTGATTCAGAATCAGAATTAATTAAAGAGTAAAAGAATTGACACCTTGGAAACAAAAAAGAGCAAGAACAGATATTTTAGACTCACCAGAAACCCAGCTCTAACAATTGCTAATACCTCAGCATCTTTGGTGAACAAAGTTGCTAAAGAACTAAATGATACGCCCAATATGATGGCTAAGGAAATGCCGGTAAATAATCCCGTCTGATGGAAAATGTATAAACATTTTATGAATCTTTGTGATATAGAAGATAATACAAAATTGCAGCCAAATAAAAGAACAATCACCTTTAAAGCACACAAAGCAATTTCTTTCACTGTACTATAGTCTCCTTTTGCAGAAGAACTTGCAATTAGGGCCTGTAAGTGTTTCTCAACTATTAGAAAATAAAGGGTATACCACCATATATAAGGACTAAAATGAAAGAATCAGAATGGATATTGTTGGAATTTGCATATTCAGTTCAAGAAGAGGTTAACGGGAATTGAAATTGAGTTACCTGACTAGATGCAGCTTGAGCATCTACAAGGAGTGAGACAGATAACCACACTTGTAAACATATTTGATGAGCTGCCATGGCTAATGCTCCCTGACGAGCAGCCATAGATGTACTCAATGTTATTGTCATGACAGCAGCTAGCGTTCTCCCAAGAAGAAAACCACCTGAGGAAGACCAAATCTTCATCATTGCAAATGTATCTTACAGAAGCAAAAAAAATGCTGATTGATTTGGAACCAGAAGTACTGGAAATATATGTATAAGCATACAAGTAGCCTGCATGAAGAAACGAAATATTTGGAACCAAGTAACCAAAATTTGCTTGTCTGTCTATGATAGTTGCAAGTAAAATAAGATACTGAATTAAAATAAGTTCTAAGAACTGAATATATATATATATATAAGCATACAAGCAAACAAGGCAGTGAGTCTGCAAACATCATTTTCCATGCTTTTCACAAAAAGAAAATGAAACAAACATTGAGTTACAAATGATCTCCAGTTTAAGAGAATCCATTTTTGTTAAAGATTCAGCTATAGATCATAACAGAAAAGGACACATGCATAGCAGTTGAAATCAACCATTGGGTTCCTCTTCCTTAATTTTGTTGATTAGTTTAATAGCACATTAACAATCGATTTAACAGTCTTCGTATAGAAAACCAGCATACAGCTTTAATTGTAAAAAGACAGAATACTACAAAAGCATTCTCATGAGATTAAAGAGACCAAGTATTCACACATTAAAAAAAGACTGGTGATACTTCGCCAGAGGAGCAGGAAGTAAGCCCTTCAACCATTATTGTGTAAACTTTCAATTAGAAACAGTAGCTTACTACATTAATTCAGGGTGGCAGGCAGATTTACTGATCTCAGGAACTTGCACGATTCAAACACCAAATATCCTGCCGCATTATTGTGAATCCAGTACTGGAATACATCTTACACATATATTCTGATAAAAAGATGCAATTCAACCATAACAACCACAAGTGGATGGTACTTAAAGGGTTTTGCATAGCTAAGTCAGTAACACTTACCAGATTTTAAATAGCCACCAAAATGCAAACCTTTTACACTAGGAAGTAACAATACTGTCCTCTTGTTAAGATGCCAAATCATCAGAAAGCTTATAATGTATCTGAAAATTTTGAAGCATAACTGTCACTGAAGATTCATACTATAGTAAAACTATAGAAGTGACTAAAATATCAAATGTTAAAAGCACATACTGAGACACAACGGTAGAAATGGCAGCACCAGTTACACCCAAGTGACAACAATGAATTAATATGGGAAATAAGAATACAGCTGACAAATTGCCCAGTCCTGCAATTCAGTTTCCTTATTATTGGTCAGATCAAAATAATATCTATACATATATTGCTTGAAGAATGCGTTTGTAATGTAACAGTTCAGTGGTATTAATATTTTAGTATTACCTATATCAAGTAGAATTCTCAACTATACATTAAGTTTGGTCTAAATAAAAGTTAACTTATTGTTACCATCAGAAAAGGAATGAAAAGAAGTTAATAGGATGAACTTTATCATTTTATAAGGCTTTGTAGTCTGTTACAAAATCCATTAAATGCTTAAAAGAAAAATATAATTCTTCGTTCTCCCACATAAGCAACATAACAATTGTGGGTTCCCGTCTAAAAACTTGGAGTACTCGAAGCATATAATTAATTGGGGGCAACATGGAAACTTACATAGCCTGATTTAGAGAGGTATATATAACTTTTGGGTGGCATGAGTCTATTGAATCCTTGAACAATTCAACAAATAAACAACTCTAAGTTTTTTCAAACAAATAGGAAAGACTATTCTTTGATTCTAAAGAATCCATGAAAATGTGAATCTAGACACAAAAGGACAGTAGGATGGAGCAAAATGATTCTTAAAGTCAACCCCCAAGCCTTTCGAATTAATATATAGTTATATTGAGTTACGGAAATTGACTTTAAACTAGAAAATTAATGTTCTTTGGCACTACTCATTATCATCATCTAGGTAATTTGGGCATAAATCTCATATTTCCTTCATTGAGTGGCTTTGGGTTCTATGTATCATTACATGTGCATGTGTGTGTGAACGCCATCATTGTGCAGGTTACAGTTGACAGATTGATACCACCTTGGCCATTTTTATATGGTCATTTTTCCTCTTCATAGGATTCTAGTTGGACATTGATTCTAATAAAGCAAGTAGTTGGCATGATGATCTCTCACATGATTATATGTGATCAATCTACAATGTCCGAGTTAATAGTGAAAATTGCAAGAGGTAAGTGAGCAACTTGCCTAGACATAGGACAGGAGTCCTTGTATCCTTAAACCCGCGGAATATACCCTGAATGGCAAGATAAAGGACAACTGCGGGAGCACCGATTGCTCTTAGTTTGAGAAATCTTTCGGCTGGAATCCGCATGGGTGAAGCCTGCCCAAAAAATGAGTTTTAGAAAATAGATCACCTTTTAAATGGAATAGTTTATGTAAAACATAATCCTGCGATCAAAACATAGAGGTGTGAAATGTCAACAGAATGGATCCTGTTCCAGAAAATAATACAAAAATTCTGGTACCAGATTTTGAGTGCAACCAAAATCATTCTAAAAACAGAAAATTATGAAATACAATAAAGTGATCTATGACTAATTATTTATTACTTACAGATGATATGCCCATCATGTTGAGAAATATTCCCGACCCCAAATACATTGCCAAAGCCTCAAATATTCCAATTCCGACAGCTAAAAGTAAGGCTGTAGAGACAGAAGGTAGTGACTTTCTTTCAATCAATTGATTATTGGAACGGCCACCATCTGTAAACAAAACAACTTACAATTTTAAATAAAATGTCAAATTATGTGGTAATGTTACATGCTCATTCACTCATTAAAATTGTAGAGTTACCTGAATTACATCCAAAATCACTCTTTGAGATATCTTCGGCCACAAATGAAGTTGCAACACTAAGGAGAGGTATATTGAAAACCTTTGAAATAATATTGAAGATTGACATGGAAACACCAGCTGATGCCAACTCCAAAGGCCCTTTTGAAACAATTTCAAGAGTATATTAAACTTGATGTTTTTCATGTAATATTTTGTGAAACTAAAAACCGGAAAGGTTCATCAATATGGCTAATAGGAAAACACCAAAAGAATAGATGTGAGTTTTAGTAGATCATATGTATGGGACATGAAAAACCAACAAAAATCAGAAGTCCCTCAAAAGTTGAAGTAATCATATTGTATGTTGCACCAAAAAACAGTATAAATCTTTTCATATTTGACCAAATTAAATAAGAACAACAGTTACAAAAAAAAAAAAAAAAAAAGTTAAACAAATGAACTAATGCGCTCAATACCAAATAAACATGTGCAAGCCAACTTAAATGTGGCCTACTACAACTACAATGTACTATGGTTCATTAGAATCTATTAAAAATAATGACCCTTTGGTTAATACAGTTCCAAGAATAAATAAATTAAAAAAAGACAAGGCATGAAACCCGAAAAACTTACCCAGTCTACCAACAAAAGCTGTTTCCATTAGTTGTGCTAACGGCTCAATTGCCTGTCCAGCAATTGCTGGTATAGAAAGCATTATAAGCTCTGTTTGAACACTTCGAGCCTCTGATTGACTAGTCAATAGAGGCTCTGTTGAGTCACTTGGAGAAGACCCAGAATTCCTGTAAGTATATAGTCCCAAATACAATTATCACAGAAGCAAATATGTTTTAGTTCACCAAAACTGATGCAGTCAAATTTAATGAAATATAGGGCTAAAATATGCAGTTTCAGGTTGCAAATGCATAAATGAAAAATATTGAATGCCTAGTGGATAAAAAAGTTGTTTTATCTTACAAAATTCCATTTCCCTCGTTTAGTGATCTTCCATTGTTTGAATCTAACTTCTCCTCCAAACTTGACAAACTCGAATCATACTCAGTAGTTCGTTGTTCACTAATTGATCCACTACAGTTGACACCATTGTTGAACCTCAAACCCCTCTTAGCATTCACCACAAAATAATTACGGTGAGAAGATTTTATTGCGTTTTCATATGCAAAAGCTTTACCCCAGTTTTTGATTGCTCTCCTCTCACATTTCCTACCATTGAATCCATAGAACTTTGCTCCTGTCAATTGAGTGGCCTTCATCTTTGCTAATCAGTAAATTAGCCTGCAAATTCCAAATAAAATCAAGGCAATTCGTTTCAAATGATCAAAGAACAAAACAAACCCATATTGTGTTTCTCAGCAACCAGACAGTAAATGCCATGAAAATTCGAACACAATCCTTTAAAGAACATAAACTTTAACTAAATGAAAGAAAACCCAAACCTAAAAACACCATTTTGTTTTCTTTTTTAATTTTACAAATCAGATCAAGAATTGAAACATTGTGGAGAGAAAGCAAAGAATACCTGAATAGACAAAGTTGAAGCCTTTTAATGCCAAGAAGGCACAGTGCCACAATCTCAACTGAGAAAAGAGACTTAATAAGTGGCCAGGAAAGTGACTGAATTTCTCGAATAAACATGTTACAGAAGAAGTGGTGTAAGGAACTCACAGAGTCACAGTTCATTATGGAAAAAAGAGATTGTTGGGGCCGTGGAAAGAATCATCGCTGCACCTAATTGGTAATAGAATAATTAAATAAAATCTAATGAGACTCTGTTTATGTTAATTAACTTAATTTCAAATTTACAGTAGGAGTTGGATATAAACAAAATATTGAAAATTTTCGAAAAATCAAATGTTAACAAAATAATAAAAACTGAATATAAAATTATGAATGGTCACCCCTTCCTCTCAACACTTTCACCCATAAATGAAATGTGAAGCTTCCACAAAAGTAATAAAAGGAGAGGAGCTTTCAAGATTGAAATGACATGTGCACCCAGCTACTGTGAGAGTGACTTGAGCTAATTGCTAATTTTCTTCTTCATATAACAGTTAATTATTAGATAGACAAATTATTTCCCAAAAAAAAAAAAAAAAAAAAACACATGTCTAATTCATCAAACACATGTCTAATTCATCACATGTTCTCCAAAAATATTGGAAGTGAAAGGCACATGCATGCAGGCCACCTTGTCCAATAATAGTGGTGTGAATTCAGAATCTTCATAAAATATACACCACAATCCATTGACTGCAGTTCTAACACTCGGAATCTTCCTCGGTTCATGTGGTTTTAGTATGGTTATTCGAAATTTTAGAGGGGATGATTGTCTAATACAAAGCCAGGACTTTACCATTTTTGGGTTTGGAACTAGAATTTTGATGATTAAACTCTAGCCGAATCTTTTTCTTTTCTCAAATGCTCTCATATTATTAAAGATTATGAGATATTTCATCTCTTAAAGTAAGAGATGATCTCTAATTATTCTTTTTGTATAGAGATTTTATTTATTTATTCTGAGTATTAGGTTTTTTTGGATGTATTGAGAAAATTTTGCTGGCTTGAGTCTAATTTTATTCAATTTTGATAAATTTTTTCTTGTTGCTGATGAATCATAATAAAAATGATTTGATTGCTGATAAAAAAAAATAATTCATGGGCTATCGTCTATTCTTTTATAATAATTTAGCTATTTTCTTTGAAAAAAAAAAAAACACTAAACATAAAATCATAGCGTTGTATACACTTTTATGGCTCTTCAAATTATTAAGCAATAATTAACAAACATATCAATTGTTTTATCAATTTTTAAACATGTTTTAATTTATTAAATTTTTACTATTTGTACTGAATTTAATGTAAAAAATAGTTAAATCCAAAAACAACTTGTAAATCTTATTATGACCGTTCCTCATAAGTTGTCCGCAGTTAATGGTACTTTTTGTTGGGATTATAATTTATCCCGAGTAGGGCCCGTGAAAAAATGCTCCAATAATTACGTATTGGATATTGACGATTGAATTCACCAGAAATAATAACCATGATAAAAATTAAATAATTACTGTAAATGCTAGATGAAAAATAAGAACACAGAGATTTATGTGGTTCACCCTTCAATTGTTATGGGCTACGTTCACGGGACAAAAACTCCGAATAATTCTTCCACTAAAAATAGTATGTACAAAAGAGATTACAAAAATAGTGGCACTCTAAATGTTTCCCAAAAACACCCCAAAATTACAATCCTCACTATTTTCTCTCTTTCCCAATTTTAGGAACCCTTTCCTAAAATTATAATCTTTGTTTTATGTTTCGTTTTTGTACATCTATTTAAGGAGAATCCTTCTCCTATTTATAGGAGAAGGTTGAGAGAGAGAGAGAGAGAGAGAGAGAGAGAGAGAGAGAGAGAGAGAGAGAGAGAGAGAGAGAGAGAGAGAGAGAGAGAGAGAGAGAGAGAGAGAGAGCCGTGCATTACCAATGCACGACACTCCTTTGTCAAATGGCATGCCAACCTTTGAATGGTTGGCTGCCAACCTTTGAAAAATAAACAAAAACGTGTTTTTTTTTTCTTCCTTTTTTTTTTTTTAAACTTGTGTGGGTCCAACATGTTGGAGGGACCCCACAATAATTCTCCTCCTCTCGATTACATGGTGGGACTCTCCATCCCTACTGCTTTGACACATAGCTCAAACTTCTCCTTCGGAACGACCTTTTTCAATATATTTGCACCATTTCTGTCTGTGTGGATCTTTCGCAACTGAAACTGCTTCTCTTCAATGGCAAGTCTGAGCCAATGATATCTTACATCAATGTGCTTCGTTCGTGCATAATACATAGTATTTTTGCTCAAGTCTAATGCACTTTGACTATCACAATAAACTATATATTCTTCCTGCTGCACACCCAATTCTTGAAAGAGTCGCTTTAACCAAAGCATTTCCTTTCCTGCTTCTGTTGCTGCAACGTACTCTGCTTTAGTCGTTGATAACGAAACACTTTTTTGTAATCTCGACTGCCATGAAATAGCTCCCCCTGAGAATGTAAATAGGAAACCTGATGTAGATTTTCTTTCATCAAGATCACCGGCCATATCTGAATCTGTGTAACCAACAAGTACAAACTTTTCACCTCCAAAAGTTAAACATAATTTTGAAGTTCCTCTCAAGTACCTGAAAATCCACTTTACTGCTTTCCAATGTGTCTTCTGGGATTTGATAGAAATCGGCTCACAACGCCAACTGCATGAGCGATAGCTGGTTTTGTACACACCATTGCGTACATCAAACTTCTGATCGCTGAAGAATATGGAACATTTGACATATCTCCTTTTTCTTTCTCTGTTGATGGGTATGATTTCTTACTCAACTTGAAGTGAGCGGCAAGCGGAGTGCTAACTGATTTAGCATTCTTCATATTGAACCTCTCTAGAACTCGTTCAATATATTTTTCCTGCGATAACCATAATTTGCAGGACTTTCTGTCTCGAATAATCTCCATTCCGAGAATTCGCCTTGCCGATCCCAAATTCTTCATGTCAAATGCTTTTGACAAATCACTCTTTAACTTGCTAATCATATGTGCATCTGGTCCAACGATTAGCATATCATCAACATATAAGAGAAGGATGATAAATTTACCATCAGGGAATTTCTGAACATATACACAAGGATCCGCATCTGTCCTTTTGTATCCTTGATTCACCATGAAAGAATCAAACTTTTTATACCACTGTCGTGGTGCTTATTTCAACCCATACAAGCTCTTCTTTAAGCGACAAACCATGTCCTCTTTTCCCTTGACCTTGAAACCTTCTGGTTGTTCCATATAGATTTCTTCCTCTAGATCCCCATGCAAGAATGTGGTATTTACATCAAGCTGCTCTAACTCAAGATTCAAACTGGCTACTAGACCTAGCACAACTCGAATAGAACTCATTTTCACAACTGGTGAAACAATCTCATCAAAGTCAATACCTTTCTTTTGAGTAAAGCTTTTGACGACCAATCGAGCTTTGTATCTCACTAGGTTGCTATCATCTTTCCTCAATTTGTACACCCATTTGTTCTTGAGTGTTCTCTTCCCTTTTGGAAGTTTTACCAGCTCATACGTGTTATTCTTTTTCAAAAAATTCATCTCTTCTTGCATGGCCTTTCTCCAACAATCTCTATCTTTGCAAGATTGCACACCTTGGAAGCTCTCTGGCTCCCCCTCATCAGTAATCAAAATGTAATCAGAACTAGGGTACCTTGTAGATGGTTGGCGCTCTCAGGTTGACCTTCTTAACTGAGGTTCAACTCCTTCTGGTGGAATGGGGTTCTCTGGCTCCCGCTGCTCAACACCCTCTGCATCATTGTTATCATCTACAATTGTCTCTTGATCCCCTACGACTGGCTCTTCTTCTTCTTCTTGCTCTGATTCTGGCATTCCTCCTCCTGTGGCATCATCTGTAGGAATGCTTCCTGGTGTAATATCAATAACACCATCACTTGTAGATTTTTCACAAGTTGAATCTGCCACGATCTCATTCTCGTGGAATACTACGTCTTGGCTCTGGACAACTTTCTTTTTCACTGGGTCCTATAACCTGTAGCCAAACTCTTCGTCTCCATAACCAACAAAAGTGCAAGGAACTGACTTATCGTCAAGCTTTGATCTCTGCTCCTTTGGAACATGCATAAATGCCTTGCAGCCAAATACCCTCAGGTGAGAGTATGAAATATTTCTACCTGTCCAGACCTTCTCCGGGATATCAAAATCCAGTGGTGCTGAAGGTAGTCGGTTGATTAGGTAGACATCAGTATTGACAGCTTCTCCCCAAAATGGCTTAGGTAAGTTGGCCATTTTGAGCATGGATCTGACTCTTTCAATAATGGTGCGATTCATCCGTTCAGCAATGCCGTTGTGTTGAGGCGTACCAGGAACTGTCTTTTCATGCCTGATACCGTGCTGACTACAATAATCTCTAAACTCCTTAGAGATATACTCACCACCATTATCCGTACGCAAACACTTCAATGCCACTCCAGTCTCCCTTTCCACCATCGCATGGAATTGCTGAAAGTGCTTGAATACTTGGTCTTTTGTGCGCAACATATATATCCATGTCTTCCGTGAGAAATCATCAATGAAGGTAAGAAAATACCTACTTCCTCCAAGTGATTCTACCTCCATGGGACCACATACGTCAGAGTGTACCAACTCCAACTTGTTGTCTCTCCTTCTAGAGCTTTTCAAAAATGAGACCCGATGTTGCTTCCCAAATAAACAATAATCACAAGGGTTTATTTTACCTTTGGCTAATGGTATGAGGGACTTCTTAGCCAACATATTCAACCCTTTCTCACTAACGTGCGCCAGCCGCCTATGCCACAAATTTGGTGAAGCATCATCTGCAACTGTATTTAGTTGTCCCGCACATATTATTGCATGCGTCTTATATAGCGAGCAACATAATTTTCCTCTCGCCACCACCAAAGACCCTTTGGTGAGTTTCCAATTACCGCCATCTGTATGATGGTGATAGCCTTCCTTGTCCAGTACACTCACAGATAACAGGTTCAACCGAAGATCGGGAATATGTCTCACATTTTTAAGTGTTAATGTGCACTCGACACTTGTCTTTTATGCAGATATCACTGATTCCCACCACTTGCGAGACACTATTATTTCCCATTTTAATAGTGCCAAAGTCTCCTGCTTTATAAGTGGAAAAATATTCCCTTTTTGGAACACAGTGGTATGAAGCACCGGAGTCTACTATCCACTCGGTATCTGCATCTCCAACATGACAACAATCTGCATCATGAGTGACTAAAGTCACCTCACCATCTTCTCCTGAGACTGTAGCAGATGTATTTCTATCATTCTCCTGTCTTCGGTCTGCATTATCCTGTCTGAGTAAATGACAATTTCTTTTGAGATGACCCTCCTTACCATAATGGTAACATTTTCTCATCTCTCTGGATTTGGATCTACCACCTGACTTTACATGCCTTGGACCTCTACTCTTGCTTCGGCCCCTATTCTCTGTGACAAGGGCTTGAGAACTGGTACTGGCAACATCTCTTCTTCGTAATTCTTCATTAAGTAGTCTATTCTTTACCATAGACATCGTTACCACACCATTTGGAGCTGAGTTACTCAATGATACAACAAGAGTATTCCAGCTATCCGGTAGAGATCCAAACAGTAGACATGCTTGCATCTCATCTTCTAAGGACATACCGCTAACTGCTAACTCAGTTACGAGTCCTTCAAAATCGTTCAGGTGTTGTGTAATTGATCGTCCCTCTGACAGCTTCAAGTTCATGACTTTACGCATCATGAAAACTTTTCCTTGAGCATTCGTAGCCTCGTACATATTCTCTAATTTTTTCCAGAGAACTTGAGAATCTTTTTCATTTCTCACATGGTTGTACAGGCTAGCATCTATCCATTGGCGTATTGTACCCAATGTCTGCTTTTTTAATTTCTCCCACTGTCTTTCTTTCATTTCTTCCGGCTTTGCACTGTCACCTTCAATTGGATCATACAGATCTTTGCAATTGAGGTAGTCCTCCATTCTGGATTTCCACATTGAATAGTTCGAATCCGTCAATTTGATCATTGCCCCGTCGTTAGCCATGTTGAATTCTGAATCTGACAAAATTTCACTGTTCACGAAATTCACTATTCACGTGAATAGTAACTTTGACAGAATTTACCAACCAAAGGCTCTGATACCAGTTGTTGGGATTATAACTTATCCCGAGTGGGGCCCGCGAAAAAATGCTCTAATAATTACGTATTGGATATTGACGATTGAATCCACCAGAAATAAAAACCACGGTAAAAATTAAATAATTACCGTAAATGCCAGATGAAAAATAAGAACACAGAGATTTACGTGGTTCACCTTTCAACTGTTATGGGCTACGTCCACGGGACAAAAACTCCGAATAATTCTTCCACTAAAAATAGTAGGTACAAAAGAGATTACAAAAATAGTGGCACTCTCAGTGTTTCCCAAAAACACTCCAAAATTACAATCCTCACTATTTTCTCTCTTTCCCAATTTTATAAACCCTTTCCTAAAATTATAATCTTTGTTTTATGTTTTGTTTTTATACATTTGTTTAAGGAGAATCCTTCTCCTATTTATAAGAGAAGGTTGAGAGAGAGAGAGAGAGCTGTGCATTACCAATGCACGGCACTCCTTTGTCAAATGGCATGCCAACCTTTGAATGGTTGGTTGCCAATCTTTGAAAAATAAACAAAAACGTATTTTTTTTTCTTCCTTTTTTTTCTTTTCAAACTTGTGTGGGTCCTACATGTTGGAGGGACCCCACGACACTTTTCGTGAATATGAGATAAATGATTTTTTTTTCCACGAATCAAACTCCTAATTTTAAAAGAAATTTGTCGATAAAATTCAAACATGTTTTACCACTTGAACTGCTCGTTATGAGATATGAATAAGATTAAACAAAATAGAAAACAGAAAAAAATTTTCATATTGTGAAGGTTACTGATTGCAAAATGTTAGAGTGGCATCCTTTTCTAAGATTCTTATAAGTGACGTTCTCAAGTAAAATGCAAGCGTAACCTAAATGGGTTTGATGGCTCGATGGGCCAAAGTCCGGATTTTATGTCATTGGGCCTGGTCCAGTATTGATTCGGACTAAAAAACCCAGACTAGATTCAAATTGGGTCAAACGGGACATGAATATAATTGAGCTCATATTCTTGCGAAGAAGTGAAACTAGTCCAAGCAGAAAATTATCAGTGCCATCTTGCTTTAAACCATAAAATAAATTTTGTTGTTTTTTCTTTTTCACACTTGAGAAGTTTAGAGATGATTTTTGTAAGGTTAAGGGTTTGATCAGTAGAAAAAGTACTCAAAGAAGCAACTATGAACATCGAAACAAGAATAGTCTTATACTCAAATGGTATAAGATACTCGGTGGTAATATATACGAAAAAAAAAAAAAATATTACCGTGTATATATATATATATGTAAACTTATTGTGAAAGTATAGAATGAAGAGCAACCATTCCCAATACTTAAATTTGTAAAATCTGTAAAGTTATTAGCACAATTAATAATAGTAGAACCACATGAAAATACCAAGAAATAAAATACAACAGGAAGGGAAATGGACAGAAGAAAGAAAAATCACCTTCACTTACAATTGGCAATGTTAATGGCATTAACTTTCTCCCTTAAAACAAACTTTTGCACCTTCCCAGTGAAATTAATTGGCAAATCCCCAAAAATTACAGACTTTGGAACCATATAATTAGGCAATTGACCACTACAAAATTGAATAATCTCTTGTGCATTAGCATCAAACCCATCTTTTAATTTTACAAATGCACAAGGCAAAACCACCTCTTTCAAACCATCATCAGATTTTCCAATAACAGCAACCCTCAAAATTTTTGGATGACTTAACAGAATAGCTTCTACTTCTAATGTGCTTATAATCTCACCTTCATTAACAACAATAATGTCTTTTGCTCTATCTTTCATTTGTATGCTCCCATTTGGATGCCTAACTCCAACATCTCCTGTATGATACCAACCACCATTAAAAGCTTCTTGTGTAGCTTCTGTATTTTTTAAATAACCTGACATCAAAATATTACTCTTAAACATTACTTCCCCTAGAGTTTTCCCATCATAAGGTACGCTCTTCATTGTATTTGGATCTTTTACATCAACTCCTTCCATTAAAGGGTTCTGTAACTCCCCATTACTTGAAGCTGAGTCAAGCTTCAATGGCTGAACAATCGCCGGTCCAAGAGCCTCTGTCATCCCATAACCATCAATCACATTAAACCCTAATTCTTCAACCTTCAAAAGAATTTTAGTGTTTAACAATCCACCGGCTACAATTACATTAACTTTGTGCCGACTTCGATTTTTTTCATCAGGTAATGCATTAGCAATAACGTTCAAGATAGTTGGAGGACCGCACAAGTGAGTTACCTTGTGAAGTATTATTGCTTCAAAAATTACTTCAGCTGAGACATTTCTTAGGCAAATATTAGTACCACCAATTGCAGCCATTGCCCAAGTTAAGCACCAACCATTGCAACGAAACATGTCCAATGTCCATAGAAAAACTATTAGTCTTTCTCTCATATCACATCTAAATATATCTGCTAATGAATTCAAATATGCAGCTCTATGGCTATATATCACTCCTTTAGGGTTTCCAGTTGAGCCTGAAGTAAAACTCACAGAAATTGGATCACACTCATTTTTTGGTGGTATTACTTCAAAATCAGAATTACCCATTTGAAGAAGAGCAATATAATCTAAGGTAGATGATGATTTATGCTTGCTGGGTGTTGAAGGAGTTGGTTTCTCAAATTCAGGGATTAATATAAGTTTTGGTTGCTGTTTGATATTTTCTGATGAAAGTATGTCTAGTGCTTGAAGGGCGACAGTAAGACATTGGTAATCCACAAAAAATAGTTTGGCATTTAATTGTTGTAACATAAATGCTAAAGTGGTTGCATCTACGCTTGTGTTAAGTGCAGAAAGAATCGCTCCAGCCATTGGAACACTAAAATGCAACTCATATAATGCTGGAATATTAGGAGCCAAAATTGCAACCTGTTGATGAAAAGGAAGTTAAGGATGTCATGCATATTTTAACCCATTTAACTTAATATAAAATGTAAATTTTCAGTTAAATTTGAATATTTTTGTTTTTGAGAGAGATTAAAATTGGATTTTCATCATGTTGAAATCTCTAATTTAATGCTGGGAATTCTAGAAGTACTCTTAAATTGAAATATTTATGAATTATGGTATTTTAATATATATAAAATCAAATTCTTTAAATTAAATTTGATATGAGTATGAAAACTTAATCAATTTCTACGCACAAAAAATGGACTTGCATGTTGTTGCTATGCACGTAATTGACTTGACGACTCAGTATTATTATTATTAATCTTATATTTTGATGGACTTGACTCATCAGTTTCGTAAGCAATCCTACTTCTGATGGGATCATCCTTCATAATTGGTGTACTTCTTTAATGTATTCTAATATTCTAATATTCGATGCACTTATTTTCTAATATATCAAGCCTGGCAAAGAACAAGAAAAAGAATAATAAATAAATAAATAAACATTTAATTTGTTTTATCTATTATGGTAGGGAAGCTAAAGGAGACGAAGACTTTGGAGTTGACATTGTGTTTCAAGTCTTCTTTAACTCCAATCTTTTTGCAGAAATGAAAGAAAGAAACAATCAAACCCTAAAAATCCTGTATATATATATATCTCTCCTTTTCATTGTGTAATTCGATAACATCTACTATTATTGAATTCCTTCTTTCTTTCTAGTTTTCTGTTTTGGTTCCTTTTTCTCAATTTCTGGAAATTATCATAGGTGTATGGACATTTTTCTTAATCAAATATATATATATATATATATATATATATATATATATATATATGCCAAAATTTTTTTACTTTAAGTTTCTCTTAAAGTTAAAAATACTATAAAGCTAAAATAACAAAGTTCAAAGATGAATTTATATATTTTGGCGTAAAAGTAATTAAAATGAGATGACTTCATGGCTCATGTAACGCAATATGTATATAAATAAAGAAGAGGAGAAAAAAAAAATAATCGACTTACAACATCACCATGGGAAATCTCCAACTGGACCAAAGCAGAAGCGACCTTCAGACACCTTTCATAAGTTTCTGCCCATGAAAATCTAACAGTACCATAAATAATAGAGGTCTTGTCTCCATAAACAGTGGCTGCTCTTTCTAAGAAGCTTACTGGTGTTAGAGGTAGGTAATTTGCAGAGCACTGAACAAGACCCTCCATTTTCTTTTCTTTTCTTTTTTTTTTTTTTTTTTTTTTACGTCTTTTGATGAGTTCTTCTCGTTCATATATATGGGAGGATTTATATACAAAAAACGACAATAGAAGTATTAAGATATGATATCCTAATAGTCAGCCATAACATTATTATTAAATGGGAAAATATGTATCATTCATTCAATTAGATCCAACCAAGCATCCAATCCAAATCAAGAACCAAAAACCGAAATAAGATAGACCAAAATTTGGTCTGGTGGTTGAAGCGCACTAGATCACACCCTGATGATCTTAAAATTGAGTTGTGGGGTCAATATCTTAGAAAAAACTTTTAACATAATTGCTATCGATAAGAAAGAAATTAATCTCTCGTCTAAACGTGGAAGAGGTCAAGTTCTTTGCAAGTGGACGTGCACATGATGGAGTTTTAGTTGGTCGTACTTGTAGCCTTTTTGTCTTTTCAATTATTTTTTTTTAGAGCTTTTAGATTGCTTTTACACTATATTTGTTCCAAATGAACTATAAATGTAGAATTTATTTATAAATATTTAAAATTGAGGCTTTTTTTTTATTCAGCCAAATATATGTCATAGATTATAATTTCAACCAATGAGGAAACTTGGGTGGTAAGGGGTGGCTACCGCCCACTTGTCTAAATTTTTTTTTTATTAATTAATGCTTTATAAATTAATGTAAACTTTTTTTTTTATTTTTCTTCCTAATTTTTTTAAATTTATTAATTTTTCCTAACTTTAGTTGAGTCTGCCACTGATGTCAACAATTAAATATAAAATATTATTTTTAGAATGTGAAAATATAATATGATATATAATTAATAAAATATACATGATTTTTGTTGATATGACATCATGTGTATGACATAGTAATGGTAAGTCATCAACGGCTTGCAAGTCAATTTAATTTATAAAAAAAAAAAAAAAAAAAAAAAAATTCCACTATCTAATTAGTTGAAGGGTGAGTTAATTATATATATTTGTATAGTGCTTTCCTTTTGTGTTACTTAAATAGCTTTAGCCTTTTGCGTCAGATATACCAATATTATCTATTTTAATAGCTGTTTAATCATTTTAAGAATTTTCAATTATTGTATTTTGGACGAGAGTATTTCTTTTTTTAAGAAAAATAAATATGAAAAAACTATATTTAGAAAATGGAAGAAAAATATTGGAGTAATATTTTATTTATTTTCCATATGAACATGTATGTTTTGAATCTCTCTATTGGAAAGAAAATGGAGTTAAAAGAAAATTTCATTTATTTTTATTAAATTATTTAAATATTTCAAAATAACTAGAATCACATATTATTGTTTAAAAATAGATGAATATCTGACCTTTCATACTTTTTAACAGATTTAATTAATATTTTTAATTTTGGCAATTGTAATCTCATACTTTTTTTTTTTTTTTGAATTACACTCTTCATCCAGAGTCCATCAATTTGTTATTTATTTGACAGTTTGCTTTTTTTTTTTTTTTTTTTTTTTTTTTTTGTCAATTACACTCTCTAGCTAGAGTCCATCAGTTTGTTATTTATTTGATAGTTTGCTTTTAGAATCTCTAAGTTGAAAAATTGTGTTCTTAAGACAATCCCCTTAGCATTTCACTTGCAAGCTAGCTAGAAAGAATTTCTTTGCTCATGTAGCTGCATCACTCGATTACACCCGATCAGACTCTAGACATAGACGATAACTGACAATAAAAAATAAGTACATGAATATTAATTGACAAAATTAAAAATAAGTTTAGGATTTTTTTATTAATTAAACCTTTATAATAATAATAGTTTCTTTCCTCTAAAATTTATTATTTTTCTTCACTATATCCAAACAAAAGGATGAAAAATAATTACGAAAAAGAAATTTACAATCGATCGTCATTTTCCTCTATTACATTTGATAATCTAATTCTTTTAAACTCTAAATAACTGTGTATAACCGTGACGTTGTCAAACATTATAAATAATAAAAAAGTATTTTAATTAGAGTAAAAATAATAAACGTTATTTTAAATGTTACTGCTACGGAACGGAGTCTACCTTTCATTTTTGTGCACTTTTTTACTCACATTAAATGCTAATTTAAATTGTGTATAATTCAAGTATTAAATAGCAGTTTATTCTAAAATTTTTATATTTTTTACTTATCTTTACCTTCAACTGACAAAATTTAATAAAAGAAATTATTAAAAAAAACTTTCTACTTACCAAGATCATAAAATGCTTAAAGTTATAAAAACTTATTTATGTTTATTAAATATGAGAAAATATATATCATAAATTATTATATTTGCCGACTATTTATAAATATTGTTGGAGATAATTGATGATCTGGCCGGTGATATTGGTTACTAATAAATTAATAGATATATGTTTATTTACATTATTTTTTATTTTTTTTAGAAGAATACATTATTTTATTAAGAGAGGTTTGATTAATGAAATTGAATATTTCCATGGAAAATAACTGTTTATGGCAGTATTCGGTTTTTGGTTACAAAAAAGCAGCACTCATGTTCCATATGGGTGCTAACTAGTTTTTGCAAATTAGACGCGTAGCCGTGTGGAAGGAGAGTGTTTCTTTAAGCCGTATACGGCGGAATATGGGGAAGAGCTGAGTAGACTTGCACCGTTCAAGGCACTAAATCTGGCGTCAATTAATTGTTTACTCCACCGTGAACGTGAAGTATGTGCCAAGTTGAAGATTTTGCCCTTATCAGGTGCGGTCCACGTGGAGAACATGCAAGCATTGTCAATTTGTCGTTATTAGGTAAGCTAGGATTATAATGTTTCCGTCTTGTTTGTAAAATATTATTAGAATCCTATATCACTGTTTAGGGATGGTAATGGATTGGGTAAGAGTGTAAAATGAATATTCGAATCTACGCTGATTATAAATTTGAATCTGTTTCAAATTCATTTAAAAATTCAATTTAAAATCTGAACCCATCTAAAAATCCGTTTAGCATTAAAATTAATTTTAATTTTAATATTTTTAAAATAAAAATATATAAAAGCTATAAAATTATTTATTTCGATTTAATAAAAAATATAATATAAATATTAAATAATTATTGTATAAATTATAATTTAAAAGGGTGTTTATATAATTTTTTTTTATTTAAAAAATAATTATTTTAAATATTTTGAATATTTATTAAATAGGTAATGGATAGCGGGTACCGCGTACTTGAACTTGAACCCGCTACAAATAGTAAAGATACTATCCAAATCCGCTAAAATCGGATCGGGTTTAAATTGTTATCCCTACATGTGTTACATCCGAAAAAATTACTTTACCTTTATATTTTTAGAAATAAACTTTTATATTTTTATATTTTGAGTCCATTATATTATATTGTCCTTTGTTCAATATTTATCATTTTAGACGTTAAAAACATATAAAATGACAGAATTGACCTTAATTTCACCCTTAAATTGCCTATCTTTTCTTCTACTCATCAAGCAAATCCCAATCCTTTCAACTAAAATATAAATTGTTTTTAATTTTTCCAGAAATTAAAAGAAAAATCAGATAATTAAGTAATTATTTGTGCTTCAACGATGCAAAGAAACACTGCAGATCTCTACGCTTCATCAAATTTACTAAATTTTTCTTTGAATAACTAGGTTTTTGGATCTACACAGATAAGGGAAAGACACCATGGAAATATCTCTGTGCTTCCACTGATTTCCAAGTTCCAACTATCTTTTTCTTTGAATGACAACTAGATTTTCACCACGGAAAGATCTCTGTGCTTCCACTGATTTCCCACTATCTTTTTCTTTGAATGACAACTAGATTTTTAATTGTCAGCAAATTTAAAAAATCTTCTTCTAAAATTATATCTTAATATAAATTATAAATTTTTGACGGTAGTGATTTTGGTTTAAGAAGCAACAAACAATGATATCGACGTCGAGGATCTAAACTTGCCTTTCTGACTTATTCAAGTAAATCAAATATCATTGTTGAGTTTTAAACACAAGGTTTTGTGACTTTCAGATTTTAAAGATTAGACGAATGCAAAAGTAATT